>NC_049170.1:12783650-13083650 GCF_009769625.2 Cygnus olor | reverse complement strand
TATGGAGGCAGTTTAGCCTTGCTCCAGTGTCATGTTGAAGGCTTTCCCAGTAAACATGACTATATATGAGTTAATGAGAAAAAAACTAGTTTGAGCTGGGAAGACAAAGGTGATGTGAGTATTGGTAGCCAACTTATTTTCACTTGTGCTGTTGCCTTGAATGCTGGTGTGGTTTAGTGAGGTAATCTGTTGGGTCATCTGTTCTTGTACAGACATTGGATTTATTTTTGTACCATAACTGGTGAAGCCACAATTTAAGACCAACTCCTAGGCCAGCTATAAAGATGCAGCTTTAATTATCTGGTGGATGTGTTCTTCAATGCATCATCTTTATGTTGTTCAATCCAAAATTGCTCTGGACTGGAACTGCAAAAGTTTGATCCCAGGAGATTTACTCTAAGCTTTGGATATCCACTCCTCACTCCCCCCTCCTTCCTCTTTCAAATCTAGGTCAGCCCAAAGTGATAGAAATGCAGGCAACTGGAATTGCTGCCCACTTTGCAAATTTGGGCTTAAGTGTGTAATGAAGGATGATTGTGGTACCTGGCATTATTCTCCTTGGTGCATGGCTGAGATTTCTTTCCTCACTTCAAACTCAGAGATCTCCTATTGCTCTGTGCATGACCACTGGGCTGCCATCACCTTAAGAAAGCATCACATGCTTTCTTAATGCAATAGTCTTGTAAAGAAATTATCCCCATGAAAGTGGAGAAACAGATAGGTACACTAACAAACGAAAATCCAAAGGCAAGTCTAAATCTTCATTCAAACTCACCATGAAAGTGACCTTTGCTCTGATCTGAAAGACCATTTCTCTTATCGGTGAATGGTATTATACTGAAGGACAAGGGTGCTGTTTAACAGTATAAAGGTTTTCACTTAACAGTACCACTTTTATGCTGGAGCTCATAGCAAATTTTAATCCTTCTGCAGAGCTTTAAGTCCTCTCCCTCCTATGTAAATTTCTTCACACTTTAAGATTTCCTTCCACAGGCAGAATTCATTTTTCTCTGTTTGTGAATCAGAAATAGTGTTCCAGGGACCTTGAGAGGTCAGCTAGTCCAATTTCTCCCCCAGCTCAAGCATCTCTCAATCACTCCTGCCAGTGTTTTGAAACTTTTAAATAACATCAAATAATTGAGAGACTGTACTTTTCCTAGGAAACCATCATTTAAACTATAATATATTAATTTCTCTTCCAAATCTATGCTGTTGCAGTTGACATCTGTGTTGGCTGGACCTCCCCAAACACGCTCAGCAGAAGTGCAGTGCTCCTGGGTCTGTATACGTTAAAGCAGCAGATCCAAGGCAGCACTGATCTATCCTGTTTATCGCAATGGCGGGTCTACTCCAAAGCTTAAGTGGGTACTCAGTTAAGTGTCAATGCTACTAATGACTTAAATTCTACCAGTTCAGGCACGAACATCTTTCTGAGGTGGCTTATCTTTGATTGTTAGGTGCTGGTAAGGAGCAGGGTTATAAAACAGACTAACAAAGTTTGTCTTTCTCTACCTATTAATGCTTTGTCTGAAACTTCAACTGAGGTGTTGTTTTCATATTCATCCTTAAGAAAATGAATGAAATAATTCTGTATCAACAAGCAAATGTCACTTGGTATGTTTGTGAAAAGGGGTTTAAAATTTGAGCAACCACCATTTTTTGTATGTACACAAATAAACCCAGTTTGATAGCATTATGCAAATAACTATTAATTATCATCATAATCAAAGGAAGTAAGATTCTTATTTTCTCTGAAATGATTTATCCTTATCAATTCCAGGCACAGAGCATTTTCTAATAAATAATTTAGACTATTTATGTAAGTCTTGATCTCCTCTTCACAGATTCCTGTTCAACATCTTTGGGAAAATGCTTTCTGTATATCATTACACAGAGGATAGGTCTAACAAACAATCATCTGAACATTAAGATAATTGGAAGGAAAGAATAGAAGTTCTTCCTCTTTATTTACCCGTAAAACACCTCTCAACTCTGTTTATAGTTAATACAAGTGTTAAATTTGGGTGGATTAATACTGACTATAGTCTAAACCGTTTAAAGAATCTCAACCCAAAGTATAACTTTATCTGACATTAATTTGAATTGCTTCTACTTGTGTCAGCACTATTTAAAATGAATCAATGAAGGTTTCAGAAGAAAAAGCCTTGTCATCTACTCCCAAATGGACTAAATTAATTAAACTCTTGGAGCCAAATCTATGACATGTTTTATATATTGTTACTTTTTATGGATTTGCTGCTGATATTGATTGGATTGAGAAGATGAGCTTTTTTAATAGGATAAAAAGGGTATTTTTTTGGTTGTTTTTCTTGTTTTTGCTTGTTTGTTTGATTGATTGATTTTTAATGTATTTGTACAAATTAATTCCAAGGCGATAAACAGTAGAACTGTTCTAGGTAAACATGCCAAGAACTTCACAACTGCAGAAGAAAGGTGAGAGAAGACATTTTATTTAACTCATCTGTTCCCAAAAGCACAACTTGTGGAAGATTGCTCTTATATGAAGTGTGTTAGCATGCTGGGAAATCAACCCCCTTTTGGACTGGAGATGTTCTCACACACATAGCTTTTCCTCCTATGAAAGACTGTAAATGAAAAAAGAGAAGACGAACTAGCAGTTCTGTAAGTATGACAGTTAATAGAGAGGGAAAATATCTGCTAGCTTAAGCTAAACTGTGTTGTAAAGCTTTAAAAGGAGATGTTCAAGGGCTAAGGATGGTCCAGTGAGGTTAATCTCCCTAGCCTCCTTTCATAATCAATAGAGAGAAAGGTAGTCTGGACTGTCATCTGAAGGAGTTCAAGTCGGTCTAATTTCTTGAAATTCTTGCTGGAGAGCTATTTCTCCCCTGGGAGGGACCTCTGGCAAGGTGGCATCATAGGCTTCAAATAGTCTCTAAGAACACACACATGGAGACCCCTCACAGGATAGGAACATACCAAATTATCCTGCAGCTAATCCAGGTTTAGGTGTGAAAGGTAAAAACAGATTTCCATCCAGCATTTTATGTGAAAAATAATTGTCATCTCCAGTGACTGACTGCATCTCTACATATGTAGCACACAGTCCCCAGATTTCTGCTTCACAGTGGGAAGTGGTGAAACAGTAAGCAAAGCCTCACAGGTAGGCTTTGTCTACAACTCCTCAGGTGGACTCCATGCTCCTATTGCTCCCCCAGCAGTGAGAAGGGCACCTGGACAAGTGGCCTCATGATGGCCTTTTCCCATCCCTTGTGGCACTTCAGCACCCTTGGGTGTAGGGCTAGGCTGGCTGCCTTTGCACACTTCAGCCTGTAGTTCATCTTGGCTCTTACATAGGTTGTGCAAGAGGAAAGTGGGAGCATAATATAGCTGACTGAACAGCAACACGCATTCCCATTATTCTTGCAAAATCATTATCCATTTCTAGGCTATAGGAATATGCAACCATTTGGCAGGCACCCAAAAGGATATGCCTAAATCCCCATGTCTCTACAGAACACGCTAGAGTAGGATCTTGATCTGTGACTCAGACACTTAGATAATGCAAACAAATAAAAAAGATGAATAATGATTAATAACTGACTATATAAGAGGCTTCAGATCTTATTCCTATTTACAGTAAAGACTGGGCTTAATAAAGATGCCTTAAGTTGTGCAAAGATGCTGTAGCATAATTGAGAGTAGGCTTATAGCCTGTAAAATTTTCCCAAGTTACTTTCTGAAAATGTTTTTTTACATCTGATTTTATTTCAGGACAAAAAGTATTTTCAGTCCTGGGATGGCTTACCAAAGATAACAGGAAAGAAGCATAGAAGGAAAATGAAAAAGAATGTAAATGTCTGGTTTAATTATTTCTGTATCTTCCAACTAGATAGGTGTGCACAGTTAATTGCAAAAATGATCAAGACAAATGCTATTAGTCACCATTTAAATCCATTTTAGAATAGGAGAAATGTTGATAATGGGAATAAGCTTAACCTAGGCCAACCCACTTTACCAATAATAATAGATTTACTGAGTAGAAGGTGAATGAGGGAGCAAAAATCCTGAAGAGCTGTTAGAAAACTGCAGTACGAGTGGTTCTCTAGAGGGTCTTCCTATGCTCAGAGGACTGGGACAGTCAGAGGAACCTGGGTCAAGGTTTCCTGCATTTTGACCTCTTTTTAGAGAATGAGTTCTATCAGAATAAATGTTTAGTCTTTTCCTAATACTGATTTAATTTTCAGTGATGAAGCAGTATTAATAAAGTGGTAGTTGAACCAGTGCAGGAATCTAAGTAAAAGTAAAGGGAAGTCCTCTCTTGATATAGAGAGGACTGAAGAATTAATTTTTCCAGAGGCAAGTTCTGATTTAATCCATGACATGAAATCCTCAATGCTCATCTTGGCGTTTGTCTAGTTTCCTTTTGTGGCTCAGAGTTCAGTGGCAGTCAGTCCAGATGCTGTTGCATACATCAAAAATGTTTGGTTATGAATTATTATTAGTGATGTGGAAGCTGTGGTTGCTGTCTTAGCAGGTAGGGAAAGGCACTGCAATAAAGATATGGGTGCCTTCTTCTCTGGACCATGTTCTTTTAGTTGTAAAATGCTCTCTGGAAGGGTAGACCATCCAAAAATTGCATTCAGCACTTATGTTGTGTGGTCAAAGACTGAAGTACAGGCAACAGTGTCTCCTCAAAGCTTTCTACCACTTCTGTCTCTATTTCTTTCATGGTTTTCTCTCTGGTATGAATGGGTTGGTATGTATCCAGAAAAAGTCCTTTAAAATGCTTTCAATATTGTCACCTGTAATTTGGTCATGCTGATTTTATCCCTAAGGCCAATTGTATATTGAATTATAGCATTGGGGGGAAAAAAAAAAAGAGAGAGAGAGAGAGAAAACAACAACAACAAAAAGCACTTTAAATATTGTAAATGCTTAGGTTTTCAATTGTTTTGTTGTGGGTAATGTTCATTGCTATAAAAATGAACTTAAATGGGCCTATGAGCTGCACAGGCAATACGTTGGCTTTCTACCAACACGTCCATGTCATGAAAACACTGAAAGAATCAGTTGATTAGATATTTATGACAGATTTCAAAAACTTATTATTTTTTATGGCTGGTATAATAAAATGCTGCTTTTTTCACACCTTATTTTAGTCTTTGTGTACCACCATTTTTATTTATTTATTTATTTATTTTATGTAATTAATGTTTGTGGCTTTTGGCCTTTCCCAAGTAGATCAATAACATCATGTGGCTTTTAACATTATTTCTGGGAAAACCACTGACACTTTCAGAGCATTCTGAGAGAGGGCTTTGTGTGTGACCAGGTTATTTGTCCATTCACTGTGAAGTAACAAGGATGAAAAATAAGCTAAACTTGACATTTTTGGAAACTGGTGTTGTTTCTCTCATAGAGAAAATGAGGCTGACATTTTAAAGTATGCAATGAATGGTATGTAAGTAATGCTGTGCCACTGATTTACTGTGCAATCAGCCAGAGTGATCTGTCTGATTTCACAAACAGCGATTTCTGGAGAAGTGGGCAAGGCATGATAAAATGTTCTAAAAAGCTAATAGGCTTACAAGGATGAATTAAAAAATATTGGGAAATGTTTTTGCAGTGTGCCCAACTATCTCTCTTCCACAGTCTTAGGCTGGTAATTTAGGACAGGTATGAGAAAAGTTTCTCTATATATTCCTGCCTTTACACTTAATGTCCTGCCCTGTGAAGATAGTGATAGGTAGCTAATGCTGCTGAAACAGCCAGCAGAGTGTAGCTGTCTATCGAGTATGACCTGTAGGCTTGTTTAGGACTGAATGTAGGACTTTATCCTGTGGGAATATGGACTTAAAGACACACAATACCTTGTACCTAAGAAATACTCTTGAGTGTCTAATCTAGATTAATTTCTACCCCTGCCAAGGAAGCTGCCTGGGCCAAATTTTGGCTTTATTGTGTTAGGAAAGAAGGGATAAGGAAAATGAGATTTATTTTTATTTTTTTTTTTACCATTTTCCCTGTCACGTACAATTTTACTCGTAAGATTACTTTTTCTAGGCAGTTGTGATGTTTTCATTTCTGCTCCTTTTTCATTCTTATCCTCTGTGTCCAGCTGTGGTATTTATCCCGAATGGTAAGAAGGCCAAGAAGTAGAACCTACATTATCCTTTTTAGAGTACTACAACTCTGGCACAGCACTTTCCCTTAACCTCTGGAAAATAGTATATTTCCCATGGCAAACCCACTCAAGGTGGCATTTCCAGGCTTGTGACTCCGTGTCTTTGTTAACTCTCTTTCCAGAAGGGAATTTCCTTGAAGGTTACACAGAAACTGCTATAAGAAGTGGTCCAGCCGCATTCCCTCACCCCTTGCTACTACAACCCCAATTTGTGACTTCAAGTAACCGTATGTTTCACTCCAGACCATGCAATTGCAGCAGCACAAGTCTGCATTATCACTCAGAGACACCAATATATCTCAGATTTAAAATTATGTTAAAATACTTCCAGCTTGATTTTTTTTTTAATTATTAAAATGTGGGGTGTTAGGAAACAGTATCATCAGCTTCTTACCTCCAACCAAAGTCTTGTTTGTGCGTAGGAAGTGTGAATCAGTTTGGATTCCAAACACGCATCCGCACGCCTGAGGAATCTTAATGAAGGAATATGCCACCAGCTCCTATACATTTATTTTTCTTAAATATATTCCAGAAGAATCTAGTAGGTTTATAAAGATTACCATGCCCTTAAATCATAATAGTAGAACACAGTTTTTACTGAACCAGAAAACAAGCAAATGAATAGAGGCAGTGAGATGACAGCCCGCTGTGAAACCAATGGTTACAAATTGGTTTCCTCTAGTCACAGTTGCCTTTAACTGCTTTAGATTCTCAGCAGCTTTTCATTAAGAATCTCCATGTGCCCTTTTGAAGAAAAAAGTGCATGACCCCTTTATTTTTGGAAATGCAGGTACAATGTGCATAATATCAACTTGAGACTGGTAAATTGGTAGATTGTTATTTAATATCTTTTAGGGGGCCAGTTTCCTTACGAGATTAGGTAAGTTTCCAACAGCATACGAATAAGCCACACAGTACAGTTATTTTATTTTTTTTTCAGTATTTATGCAACTTATAATTAAGGCTGATGGCATATCAATTTAATTATTTGATAAGCATTTGTTTGTTCTGGTTTTGTTTGTATTTTTGTTTCTGTCAGATAGGAACTTCCTTAAGAAATACCTACTTTAATAAAACATTTCTTTTTACTGAAAATGTTATGTTCTTAACAAATTTTTGTTTGCTTGTTTTTCTTTTGGGTTGTCAATATACTCAGAATAGTCAAGTTGGAGTATTTGGCATATGTTTGGGTATATAAACTCAGATATTTTTGAAGTTTTCTTGGTTTGGTGTTTGTTTTTTCAAATCAGCTGTTCTGTCATTTTTTATAGAACAAAAATTAATTCCCAATCAACCTCAAGAACTTATTCTTTCATTAGGAATCAGATATTTTATTTAAAGGTATTTCCCATCAAAATCATTACTGATACTCAGCACTGCCTAGGATTTGGATCTGGTCCAAGTATTGTTCACCACTATTCAAAGAAGTGGTAATGAGAGGAATTTTCAGCACAGACATCATTGCCACAAAAAAACACGTAATGCTACATTTCTGGAAATAGCTGTTATTCAGAGATTTTCCCAAAACTCTGTGAGGTTAATTTTTGGTTAAAAGTCACAGTTTTAGTAGCTTACCTAAATAAGCTAATCCTGATGTTACTGAAATTGGACAGTATTGCTCAGAAGAGAATCTTTCATCCTTAGCAGGATTTATGGTATGGAAATTGCTGAACACTTCATAGTGTACTAGTTTGTGACCTGGGGTTCACAAGTACAAAGGAATTGCAAAGATATATGATAATACAGGATAACAGTTTAATTTCTGAGGTTGTCTGAGTAGCTATAAAGTTAATATCTCATCTCCTCTTCCCCCACCTACTAACCCACAAGATCAAACTGGGTCATGCAGTTCTGGAAATAAAGAATTGCCTAATAGTTATGGACATCATTCTACAATTCATCTCTATAGGGAGAATAAGGTTGGAAGAGATACCTACATATGTGATAGATCAGACACAGTTATAGTTCCTAGTTAGGGTAATTAGGCAAGACCTGAGCTAAACACAGAGCTCCCAGCACTTTCAGCTCCAGGGGTGACCTACTTTTTTTGGATTGATTCAAGTCCTGCCATTCAATATTCTGTATGAACAGAATTCATGTTGAATTTTAAATGTTTCATTCCAGAACTTCAGCTTATATGTGTATATCTGGGTATATCTACCAAAGAAAAAATCAGTTCAAATCTGACCCTTCATATTTTTTCATCTCAGCTCCTGTTGTTCCAAAACCATTCAAGATAATAAGTAACACTTTCTGTGAAGTATCGCTGTCACATTGATTTCAAGGTACTTTGGATCCCAGCCACATTAGTCAGCCCTATCTAGAAAGAAAACTCAAGTCCAGAGAGAATCCTTGAGCACAGAGTTGGAGTTCAGCCACCTTGAGCGCCTTTGCAAAAGCACAAATAAATTGACTTCTGTTGGTGTGTGTGTTTGTCTCACATACACTACTACATTTTGAACTAACATCATCAACAATTTGCTGCAGCTGCTGTAGCTTTGACAGAAACCCAGGACTGTCACTGAGATTTTACAGTAGAGTTGCTCTAGAGATCTTAATGCTTCCTTGTATTAAGGTCCTTGTTATCTCTGTTAACTTTTATTTATCCCCCCCATGTCATAATGCCCTCCACTAGGTTAACAGCATGAAGGACATTCATAGCCTACAATGGTCTTTTGTGGACTTGCTTGGTAGGAACGTCAGAGTAAATCCTCAAAAAACAATGTTCAAAAGAAGCTGTACAAGAAGCCTGAGAAATGCAAATCCTATTTAAATAAGGAAATGATGTTCTTCAGTGATCTCAATTAAACCAGCTTGAGCAAGCCAGGAATGCAAACGAAATCAAAAGACATACAGTCTGTCTTGACTGGCAATAATACTGTATGAGTTGTGGAGAAACTGTAAATGACAATGAACTAGAATACTCAAAGTTCTCACATGAAAGGGACCAGCGGGATGTGATTTGGGCCAGAATACCATTGGTTCTGGACCATTGAGATTATTTAGGAAATGACCCATCCTCCCAGTTTGCCAGTAATGTTTGTGAGTACAAGCAAACCAAAGTCAGAAGGGGAGGGAGTCTGGGGAGGAAATCCCTGACATTGACTCTCATACAGCTACTGTATAAACCAAACTCATTAAATCATTATGTGTGTTTTTTTTGTTGTTTTGTTTCATTTTTTTTTTTAATGTCTCTGTCTCTCATTCAAAATAGGCTTTTGAGGGCTGCTGCTGTATTTATCCAGGCTACGGGGCCAGATGCATGAATTCCAACTCTCTCACCAAGAGTGTATAAAACACTGAATGAAAATGGGAGGAACCAATCAAATAATGTGTGCAGAGCTGGAATTCATCCTAATTTGCTACATACCCCTGCTTAATTGACAAAGAAAGAATGGCAGAGGATCAACTGATACAAGAGAATACAAGTGAGATGGCTGAACATATTTGAGGCAGTTTCTACATTAATAATACAAACAGGACAATTACAATTCCTACTGTTTATTATCTTTCATTGCTGATCTATCATAGTTATACCCATTTCTAAATCAAAGACCTCATTGTATAAACAATATACCAATAAGTATCAAAGAAGGAGTTCCTATCCAGACAGTTAGATTTCCTGTAACACACACTATACACAACATTTGATCAAAACAGTCACCAGTGGTTCTGATATACAGGGGATAAGGCTTGTTTCACATATAATAAAAGTGCTATTATTTGCTACAAAAAGCATCTGCATATTATAATTGAAAAGACAGCATAGTAAGTCTTACTTCAGTATTTGCTTTTTCACTGTTATTGATGGTGTGGTGGCTTCATTATAGGATTGTAATTATCTAGTTTTGGGGGGGAAAACGTTGCATCAGAAAAATGGTCTCCGTAGTTATATTTTCATAATGTTTTGGTAGCCCTGATCACAGTAATGCTTAACACTGCTTCAGTATTGCTCTTATACAAACACTTTTAGAGTAAAGGTGAAAGCTACTAAATATATTGATTTTGCCTACTTGAGCAAAATGCAGAAGAAACCTTAAATATAAGGGGACACATTACAATTTCAAAGTCTCTGAATACTTAAATAATATGTGAAATATGATATAATTAATGGTTATTTTAAATTTAAATAAAGTTCCAAACTGGGGAAAAAAAAAAAGTATCAAAGTCTTGAAATCTGTCAGTTTTCAATGGTTAAGGATCTGTTCTCATTGGCTTGATAGTGTGCTCTAAACTTAAGAAATTAAAAAAAAAAAAAAGTAAGTAAAAAATCTGTACACTAATTTAAAAATATTTGGCCATAAATATACTACTTTTTAACATGGAATAATGGTTTATTATTATGGAAGTACTCTGATTATTGTAAGTATTTTTAAAAAGATGTGTATCAATTTATTCTAGCAGTAAATCCTAGACTTACTTAGATCTTCACAAGATCAATTGTGCCGCTTTCCAAGAGAAATGAATATTAAAGAGTTGATATCTCATACAGTGCCTGCAAAGATTAGAATAGCTTACCAGTGTACATCAAAGATTTATCCACCTTAAGCTCCTACAAGAGAATAAGGGTTTTTTTTTTTTTTTTTTTTTTTTTTTTTTTTTTTTCACACTTCTACAAGCTATGCATGCATAAGCAAGTAATGTTGAGCTGAGATGAAGGGGAGGTGAGGTATATTTGATGCCAGCAAAGACAATACACAGATGAGAAAAAGCTATTTTATAGCATCTAGATGCCATTTTCACAGTTAACAGATGTAGGTGGAAACATTTCTGTCTTAATGCAGGAATATTTATTTGACTATTCTTTATCTGTCTAACCTCCCCCTACACCACCTTAAATTTAAAAATGATTATATGATTAGGTGACACCCCCCTACAGATGGAAAGAGAATTCATATTCTATAAATTGGTTTTATTTGTCATTAATTGCATTGTGCAGGGATTTGGTTAACAAAGTATATTTAAAGTATTACCAAACACAGCCATCTGTAAGGATATTTAATATCAAAATCAGTGACAGATTAGTTCATGGGTCAATGTTAAGCTTGAGTAAATGAGGGACTTTCTCACTTTGGGAAAAGAATGCTGTTTGTGAAAACAGAAATACACTGCTGGTAGCAAAGCTGGGCCCTTTTAATTCTTAATAATCATTTCCTCACTCTAAAAATTTTAGCGAAACCTGTTACAAAAAGACAAGATTCCGGATGAGTCCACCAAGACATGGTCAAGGAGAAAACAGTGCTCACAGCCTGGACACCTGTAGAGCTGAGCTTGTCAGAGAACCTACTTTTTTTTTTTTTTTAATATAAATAGTATTGTTGCTTTCTAAGGGGGGCTTTTTTTGTACTTAGCCCTTAGTCAAAGGTTTTCAAGAGTGCTTATTCTCCACATTCAGGTTTCATAAGATGTGCTGAGAATGCTACTTTAATTCTGTTGTCTAACAGAAATTGTGGTTCTAGGTGTCTCTACAGGGCTATCAGTAAAATCAAGCATAATTAAACACTTGACTAGTTTTCTCTCAGTCTCTCTGCTTCAATTCTTTACTAATCTTTGAAAAGTGTTTTGAGATCTATGATGTAAATCACTCATATAGGAGGATTTTATTTACTGTGTACCTGTTTCATGGAACACACATTCAAATGCTGGGTTATGTTTAGGGCAGACGGTGGTTTTGTACTATAAAAAGTCAGAAATATATTAAAGTTTATCGCTGCATGCCTCAGAAAAAAAAAAAAAAAAGAAAAAAAAAGCTATTGATTGCTGGGTAAAAGCAGGCAATGGCTACTGCTATAGTCTATTTTCAGGTTTATAGCACTGTTGTTAGGCATTAGGTTAATGGAAGTCATAGTGTAGTGTCAGACCATGATTTGACACAAGACTTGACAAAGATTCTTGGATAAAGTCAGCACTGAAAAGCAAGGTGGCAGGGAAGGACAGTGCTGTTTGTCTTCATTTTAGAAATTAGGCTTTCATTCCTGGAAATAATTAATTAATTAAAAAGCTAATTAAAAAAAAAAAAAAAAAAAAAAAAAAGGAATTAAGCACATTGAAAGACCAGTATTAAAACTGCTTTATCAAAAAAAAAAAAAAAAAAAAAAAAAAAAAAAAAAAAACCTTAAAGCATTGCTTTTTTAAGAGGAATGTAGATGCTCTATTCCAATTTTAAGTAACATTTTTCAGCTAAGCTAATAACAATTGATATAAGTAGAATTTTCATTCTTGTGAAATTTACTTAAGTCCCAAAACTCAGGGATAGATGTTAAATACTGAGCTTAGACAAACACCTAACTTTTACACTGCTGAATTTGTGTCGTGAATCTCACCATAGGTGTATTTCTCTATCTTCTGGAAGAAGGCGGTCTTTATTTTGATGTCTTAATACATAAACATGCATCAGCACCTTGGGATTTATCAGACTGCCTGGTTGCAATATCACCTTAAGAATAAAAATCGTGTTTCATTTAAATCAACATTTCTTTTTTGTCATTTCCCCCAATGCAAGCACTAAAAGATAGAAGACATTGATAGCTAACGATTGCTAATGACAGCAACTGATTGTGGTATCACTACATAACAAACTGTCACTCATCATGCAAGCCTTAGCAACTGAAAATAAGCATGGTTTTAGCTCATCTCAATGGTGCTGAAATAAAACATATTAGACTGAACTCACCAAACCACAGTAACCCATTAAGCTACCGTAGCATGCTCTATTGTATTTGTCTTTCCATACCAGGGGACTAGGTTGACTTAGTCCCTTTGACTAAAAATATTTTGATTTATTTTATTTCAGATGTTTTGCTTTACCACAACTTTTACCTTTAAAAGTATGTCTTTTTACTGATCTGTCAACATTTTAGATGTTTCATTTAGTGAAAGAAGGCTGAAAATCAAGGTCAAACATAGCATCTGAATCAATTTTATGTACAGTACTGTCAAATTTACTGCTAATATAACACTTCGTTTATGAGGCTTGATTGCTATTTTCTTTTGAAACATAAAGATTTGCATGGCATTGTAAGAAAAAAATATTTCTTTAAATGATATCTTCATTAAAATTGTGGAGAAGGGAAAAATAAAATTACCTTTCTTCAAGCAACATTTTAATAGAAGTTACAGTGGGGACAGCTTAATGGCTACCTGCCATTTGTAATGTAGATCTATTTCACACATGTGGCCTCTGCATACGAGTTACGTGCATATCTTTTAATAGGGGGATAGTTAGCTTATGTTTTTGCTGATGGAGTTTTCTTTAGTAGATTCTAAGTGTCTCAGATATACTTAATTTATCTCTAAACTATTTCTGGAAAATAATTTAATATGTGGGTGTTTTTTTGTTTGTTTGTTTTTTTGATGATTGACAGTATTTAGGAAGAAGAAAAAAAAAAGTAGAGTTATGCTGCATTGTTTCTCTCACTGAGTGACAGGTTACAAGGTATTGTCTTTGGTCTCTGAATGAATAGGTGTAACTCCTGGAAGTGTATTGTAGATGGGAATGTTCATGAGTTGAAAACTAAAAACTATTATCCAATATTTCCTAAGAAGATACCAATTTACCTTCCAGGGGAAAAAAAAAAAAAAAAAAGAAAAAAAAAAAAAACATACTAAAATTTTTGTAGAGCACAAATGTGATGAAGGTACTCACATATATGTAAAATACACTGATTACTTTAGTGCCTCATGGCAATGTAAGAACATGAGCCGACTAAGATATAGAAGCTCCCCCGCCCCCCCCCCCCCCACACACACAAAAGGTTTTCTTCATCTTAACATTAAAAGAAAAAATCTCCAACTGTTCTGTGAGCTTATCAAAGGCACTATACTAACTAAATCTTAAAAGTGATTTTCTTGTGCTATAGCCAATATCATGGAAGGAAAAAGCTACTAAACCTCTGTGCTCGACCATCTTATATTGTCTTTGCTATGAAACCTATGCGCAAGACCATCCAGCCTCAAGATCACAGCAATTAATGACACTTGCTTATTCCTGTGATTTCCTGCTGATCATTGTGGCACTCTCAAAAATAAATAATATAATTCAGCAGGACTTTAATTGAACTGGCTGCGATACAGAACTGGAAGTTGTTCTCAAGGGAAAGAGGATATACGGCTGTAAGTGAAAGCAAGCAGAAGAGGCCTGAAGCTCTTGCACCATATCTGTGTAGCCATAATAATAATAATAATAATAACAACAACAACAACAACTACTACCACTATTACTACTACTACTACTACTGTATACTATTTCAATTGGTCCTTCATAGACAAACCCACAGTACTACCACCTTTTCACTTAGCAAGCTTTGTCTCTCCTCTTCGTCTACTTTCCTTCATTCATCATCCCACATGCGTCTCACTTGGCTTTCACCTTTTAGATTCACAGCAGCATTTGCAGACGTGCCCTTCACATATCAGATTGTGTCCGTTATAGGAAGTAACCTTCCAGCATTCTCCTGAGTGCAACTGCAGAAATGCAGGAATTCATTACAAAACAAAAGCAAAGGCCCAAGTGTGAAAAGAAAGTAATGTCCTTTCTTCCTGTCTTGTCTCTTTTTCTTTTTCTCTCTTTCTCTCCATTTTCTAACTAGCTATTGGATTGTACAAGTATTTGTGATAAAGTAGCTGCAATGAAGAGAAACACAGACTCTCTTAATAATGTTTCATGTAGTCTGTCCTGACCTTTTTGAAAGAGGTTTATGCTATGCAGGACATGAAAACAGATCCTATTCAAATCAGGACCCCAAAAATAAAACTCACTACATTAAAAATTCACTTTACAACCATCACTAAGCCAGATGGTTTAGTCTTGATATCTTGGCACCTTTCTGCTCATTTATATTCCTCTCTCCCCCACTCAAAAACCATTGTAATTGCCAGTATCTTTTTTTCTTGTCAAGTTCATTTGTAACATCCTCACACAAGAGAGGACAGAGCAGAATATTAGAGCACAAGCCTGCATGTCTGCATCGAAATCAGAGGCACACAGCAATGATTTGCCTATGTGGGTTTCACAGAGTCTATCTGAAGCATTTCAGCAGGAAAATGCTAATTACCATGATGATCCGTAAATAACACAAAACATTAGGATTTCCTTTAAAAAAAAAAAAAAAAGTTATCATACGTAGCACAAAGAGTAACTGTACTGGGTGGCCTAGACGGCCCTGTGGGACTGATCTGGAGTGAGAACCAGGTGGAAAGGTTCATGTGCTGCTGGCCTGTTGTTGACATAAACGTAGATTTGAATTTTCCTCTCTTCAGGGAAGATGTACAAGATTCATGATTACTCATTACTCATTCTCCTCTTCTAGTGAAACTGAGCATGTGAAATTTCTGCCCTCAGCTGTCCGTGCCCTGCTAACCCTTCCTTTCCTACACTAGACTTGGTAGAACATTTTTTTTTTTTTTTGATATGTATCACTTAAATACAGGAAAACAGGCAGCTGAGCTTCATGTATTTTATCTACAGATAAGAGATGAGCAAGTGTAAGAAAGAAAGTCAACAGACAAACTTGCACAGATCTATTTAAAATAATACAGAAGCTTTTATGGACATTATTTCTGACAGAAGAGCCTTCTTCTCCTTCAGTTTAAATGAAGCTGCAATCAAGTGAGACTTAGGTAGATGAGAATATGAGCTGAATACATAGTCTCTTTTACTGGTTTGCCTAAATATGTTGATATCTTCTTAAATTAAACCTGTTTAGCTGTGAATATAGATTCATCCCAAAAAAATGATGTAAAAGCCAAGTAAACTGAAATGTTGAAATGTTCTACTATCCAGGTTAAAATTAGTTATATCATTTGCACCTGTCAATTTAAGGAAACAAATTAAACTGATATAATTTGAGCTTAATTCAGAATGAGTTTCCACACATGGTTTTACAGTGAATTAATTAAAGGTCTGTCTACATGGGAAACTTGACCAGAATAGTTTTCTCATAAGAATGTGTCCCTTTTCCCTTTGTAGCTACTCTTATTCCAGAAATGACTGCTTAGTGTTTTGTTTTGTTTTGTTTTTTCTTGTTCAGTTTAATGCAGTCTTAAATAAGGAGATCTATGTCTGAAGATACTTAGAAGTAGCTTACTTTAGAAGAAAAGATTCTGAAGTAGACAAAACCTTTACTGCATTTAAAATCACGTTGTCACTTAACTCAGGGTGTAAGCCAAGGGATTTTTTTTTTTTTTTTTTTTTTTTTTAGCTTCCATATCTTTGGAAATCCAGACTTTGAACATGGAAAAAATATTTCAATTGTGATTCAAAAATCCTTTGACAGAGAGGAAAGCATAATTTATCATGCTGTTCTGGCTGATTTACTGTACATGTAAGCTCTACTTGTCACTTTGAATAACACTGATGGATTTAATTCCAAACCACATGAATGAGACAGTATTTTTCTCTTTCCAGTTCAGTTGTGCAATACTGTCGTTTGACAAGTGTGCTGAATTTGTAAGGCAAACTGCAGGGCATCGCAAAATCTAAGAAAACCTAGCCAAAAACTGAGAGCCATTCCTTTGGGAAGAAAATTCTCATAGTAAATTCCACATTTATTTTTGGAAGCTTTTTGGATGAAAGTAGTCACAAGGAATTTGTAGTTGAATGTGAGGATTTTGAACAGCTGAGATCAACTGCAAACCAACTGTGATAGAATGTCAAATTAAAAATGATAGTCAGAAATGATAGGGCAATACCAAGAACCACCTCTTCAAATGATAAATTTCTGTTATCAGGGTAAGATGTGGAATGTATATTTATAAAATCATGTAGTTTTACTAGATGAGCATAATTTAAGAGTGAGTCAGAATAAAATATCACCATGCACTGTCTTTTTTTTTCTGGAAGCAGGTAGAAGGAGATGAGTACAGAAAAGTATAGGAAAGAGATAAACATATGGGTTTCCAAGAGTATGTCTTGGGAATATGTTAGTACGTCTCCAACATCCACCAGTTTTCTGCTTAGGGACTTCCAGAATGAGAAATTATGTTTTAGTATTAAATAACCCTCACTGAATTTTTATTCCATGGTTTTGTCTAGGTGAACTTATGCCAATTCTGTCACTCAACCTACAAGGAGTGTCACATCTTTAGTAAACTTTACAAGATGAAACACTGCTTTTGTTTTGAACCCACCACCTGTTAGTTTACCTGATACCCCCAGTTCTTGTGTTAGAAGAGAGAAATCCCAGACCAATGTCCTAATTCTTCATGACTATGGCATGTAGGCATCCAAAACAGGCATATTGGTTTGGGTTTACTCAATTTACAGTAAAATTCAAAATAATATAAAAGTTAACAATTTATCTTCCTAATTTCATGAGAAAGACAAAAACAAACAAAAAAACTACATAACTTACTTAGTTGTATAAATATCACATTCGTTTAAATTCTATGTCAAAAAAAAAATCCCTAGTGAGTTAATTTTTTTTTCTTCTGTGCCTAAAGTACAAGCACTTTTGCTCATTTGACTTTGTAAATGCCTGTTTAGCAGGGATTATCATCTTTTCTAGGTCAGGAAAGCAGCAAGCCCTCTCTCCCCTCCTGGTCCCCAACAACACAATACACAAAGATGAACTGCTGCATTAAAAAGAAAACAAGTCCCAGTCCAGAGACAACAGAAAGCATAGAAGGATTTTACTCTAGTAAGGAAGTATTCTAGGACACAGGTATCTGCACTGGGCAATTAAGCTTTGGGCTCCACTCTGCCTGATGAAAAGTAATAAATCCTCTTATAGCTGCTGTCTGGTCTGTCTTGCCAAGTTCCTTTTGTGCCTTTAGCTGACAGCCAGACTGTGAACCTTTCCATGGGACACGTTGTCTGAGATGGTGGGGACAAGACCAAGTAGTATCTATCTTTATGGTATTTGAGGAGGGAGCAGAGCAAATTTAGAAAGATCTGCATAGGTAGCTGTGATCTAAAATTGTTCACTGCTCTAGACATGTAGTTTCAGTCACTGGGGTTGGTTTTTTATTTGTTTGTTTTTAGGTTAGTTTCCAGCCAGATCAACGAGCTCTTCTGCCCCATTCTGCAGCCAAACGATCAGTATGGCTGACACAAAAGTAGGAGGAAAACAGAGACGACGAAATAGGGGCAGAGGGAAGGCACCTGATGAACACCATCCTGCCTGGGGCACTGTGATTTTATTGCATGTTTAAATCTCATCCTAAAATGCTTTACATATCAAAATAACATCTGTATGAATCCCTCTGCTGTCAGGTATACATTTTAAAAATCATCTGGCCTTGAGTTAAAACAGTTTAAAAGCTATAGAAGCCACTATGCTTCAGGAAATATTAATTCAGTTGTTATTTGCATTCTGAGAGGGAAAAAAAAAAAAAAAAAAATCTTGCCTTTTTTCCAGCCCAGACTTGCTGACTTCAGCTTCCAAACATGAAATCTCATTACACCTATTTCTAGTAGACTAAAAGACAGCTTCAGCTTGATCTCCTTTGATTTGTAATTGTATCAATAATCAGGTTAGCAGCTCTCGGATAAATGATTAGCAAACTCCTTAAACTCCCCAGTCTTTCATTACAAGTCAGGTTTCCAGAACTAGTAGCATCTTTTTGGTTCTTTTCTGAAACACCTACATTTTTGTCACCTTTTCTGCAGTACAGACACAGGTTCTAGACAAGGCTTTGCAATATCTGCTTGCTGTACTTCACACAGGGTGGAAATCAACTTCATGTTAATATTTGATGTTCAGTCTTTATGCATGCACCAGAGTTGTTTGCCCTGTTAACTACAGCATCACACAGGGAGCTCATGTTAAGCTGCTGTCGTACCTCAACAGTTTTTGAGTGCATTGGCATTTCAAGTACTGCCCACCAGTTTCCACTCATGACCTACTTGCTTCTTTCCAAAAGATGTGTCATTTCATGCATTTCAAATGAAATCAACTGCTCAGGAATTACCAAAATTGTCTATAGAAATTAGGCATCCTCTTTATTTACTATACCACCTATTCCTTTCATCTGTAATTTTTACTAGCAATGTCTATACTCTCTCAGGACTACAGATAAGGATGTAGCATAACATTTGGTCAAGAACAGATTGCACTGGGACTAGTTCCACAGTATGATGATTCATTATTACAATTTTTGAGATCTGTCACTTAACAAATATTTAATTAGAGAAAACTTTTAATTAGGGCTGGATGGCAAATGATTTCTCCATATTGCAAAATCTTCTGGATTTCACATTTTTTTTCCCCTTTCCTGAAATAGACCAAGATGCTGACATCTCAAATTCTGGAAAAAAAAAAAAAAAAAAGCAAGAAAGAAAAAACTGAAAACTGGGAAACTGGATGAATAAAGAGTGGCGTTTTTTTCAACACTTGAAGAATTTTTATACTTACTTACATGGAATTTTATTGTAAAAATATTTTCCTTACATTTCTGAACAAAAACAACAACCACCAAAATGCCTGAAAAACAGAATCATCCACTGAAAAAAAGGAGAAATGTATGAAAAAGTAGAGAGAACATCAAAGCTTAAAAATAATTAATCAAAAGCAACTCACCCCCACACAAAGGCTGTAGTTTTGGCAAGCTTTCATTTGCCAAACTTAGCTAGTTTTAATACATTTAAGAGATCTTCACTGATTTTTGTATAGTGATTTTTGTACAGCCCAGTTATTGTACCAACACTTATCTTTGACAACCATACTTGTAATACTTTTTTTTTAAAGCCCAATATCTAGTTTGTTTGACAAGACCCATTTTCTTAAAAACAAACAAACAAAAGAAAACAAATGAAAAAAAAAAAAAAAAAAGAACAACAAAACCACAACAGTTTGATTTACATTGATTATGGTACTACTCTCTAAATCTTTATGTATCCCATATTAATTCTCTTGTGATTTTGCCAAAGATTAGTGCTGGGAATATAATCCTAATATTAGTCATTTTTTAAACTAGTTTAACATTTCTGTGTAAACAAGGACTAGAACAAATTATATCAGTGTAAGTCAGTTGTAGTTAGATTTAAAAATTAATTCCAAAAACATTCACTGCTTTGCATAAATCAAAACATTTCTCGTTCTTTCCTTGAATTTCTCTCAGAGATGAAAACCAGTCTCTATGCATGAGAAAACTAATTCTTGCATGCAAATGCTCCCAAGGAGAAAGTTGATTATTTCAAACAGATCCACAACCCAGGAGAGAATGGCTCTGTCCCAAACATGAGGAACAGAGTACACTGGGGACACCCTGGACACATTTCAAATGTAATTTAACCCCTAGATTTAGATAATGTGGACAACTTAGAGGAAACCTTCAAAGACTTGTTTTGAAACTGTTAAAATTCAGTGGCAAATTTTGCTGCCCTAAAGTAACTGGCATTTTACCAGAAAGTACTTAGTTTGGTAAAACTGGTAGAAACCCTTACCCTAAAATCCTATCTGGTTACTGTGTTATCTCAGGACACCAGTGTGAGTACCTTGTAGTCATGAGTGTATTTACCCTCACAATGTGCCTATGAGGTAGGAAGATATTGATACACCCATTCTACAGGTAATTAAAAAAAGTGAGAGACCTATTTAATATCCCTTAATAGACTTTCTGGCTAGTAATCTATAGTATGTCTACTGTATATACTATATATTTTATGCCTTTATGCCTTCATGCGTGTTTATGGCTCTAACTTGACTCCAAATATCCTATATTCTATTCAAATATCAGGACAGGCAGGAGAATTCATCTTGATGTTGGAACCTCACTGGGTCTCCCAGCTACAACCATGCAGGTGAAACAGTAATGTGTTGAGCTACATGTGAGTCAAAGTTTCTGTCTATTTCAGTTTTCTGTGAATGATTCATTCACCATCTCAAAGGGTGACAACAAGAGAAGTCCTCTTTCTCCTAGCAAAAATTCTGTGCCAGAAATAAATTTTCATAGTTTTTGACTGGGATGACATGGTAATTTTCAGCATTCTTGATCTTGTCCAGACAAACTGGGACTTCTGCTTACCCTACAATAATTAAAGAGTTAAACCTCAGAAAGTACTTTTAGAAACTAAATATTATCAAGCTGGCTGAGAAAGCTCAAACAAGGACAAAAGCCTTGCTGCAGAATATGAAGATTTTCATAAACTAATTTACAACATTAAAAAGTGCTTGGGGTCTCTTAGTAGACAAGAAGCTTTTCTATATATAACAATCAACGTCTGTGCAGAGTATTTCCATAAGAATAACTCAAATGAGAAACATTCCAATAAACACCGAAGAAAAAAAATAATAATTAAAAAGGGCAGAGAGAAAAGAAATGGGATATCTCTGATCCAACAAATAGCACCAGGTGCAGTGGCTGGCAGAGAAACACCTTGTCACCTCCCTCCATGTCTGATGCACATGACTTCTTTGCATGTGTTGAATGCCAGAAGGGCCATGGCTATGTACCAGTGCTTCATGTAAGCAATGTCTCAGCCATAAGTAGGGCAGAATACAAATGAGATGCTGTCTGGTGTACTTTGTCTAGCCCCAGATATCTGCTGCTGTGGAATGCTATGCTGCTGTCACTTCACTGAATATCTCACTGCTGAAGGATTAATAGAAAATGTGGCAGAGAGCAAGGAGTTCCCATCAACAGAAATGTTGAAGAAAAGGAATCTGACCTGAAAATCTACCTGAAGGACCAGTCAGAAAAGCCTTACAGACAGTTACCAGACAGTGTTGTCCTCTTGGATATATTTTTATTGTTTCCTTTTCCATTTGTATTAGTTACTCTTGCAGACCCTTTCTTCCACTTTACATGATCCTCTATTGAAATCATAACACTGAATTTGTGACACCACAATTATTTCCATGGCAACTACTTACTGTCAAACAGAGAAGCACTGTGAGGACGGCAGAGCAGGAGTGATACAATCAGCAATTTTAGTCTGTCCAGAGAATTCCAAGCTGTTGGAGAGTGCACATAGTGACAGGAAGGCCAACACAGAAAAACCCTACACAAATCAGACCTACTTGTAATGAAAGTAGGAATAATGATCTCCAGTCATCCTCAGCTAATGAACACCTCATTTACTGCATCCTTCGAATAATGATAAAAGAACCACCTTGAAGCAACAATAGTAAGTCTTAACAAGGCAAGTCCATCAAAATGCAAGTATGGGGAAATCGCCCTTCTGTACTTATGTCATATACCAATCAAGAACAACTTAGTTGGAGACAGATTTAAGCCAAGTCAATTGAGTTTCTGTTCATTCCAGACCAAATTCCAATCATTTAGCAAGAAAGTACCACGCCAGGATTTGACAAAATACATTTGAATGTCATCCACATGATAGTGGAAGTTCACATTTTGTGTGTGTGTGTGTTTTTCTCTCTCTTGTATCATATCTATTTATCTGTGTTCTCCTTTACAAGAATTTGAAAAAAGAATATGAAATAAAAATTAAATGAGAATGAATTTGAGTGAAAATTTAAGAAATTATATACACAGCTTCAGGAAGGTTTTGTAGCCACTTAAATATAGAAGGCACATACTTGAGATAAATACGATTCACTTGGCAAATATAAAATCAAGTATAAAAAAATATCAAATTCACAGTGATGCTACCTTATTTCTTCTCTATATGACATGCAAGTGTCAGCTCCACCTTTAGGATCCTGTATCCTGTATCCACCTCTAGGTGTGGTGATGGTCTTAACTACTAAAAGCTAAGTACGTGATTCACAGATTGTCTGTTATTCCTCTTCAAATGTTATGAAAGCCTCACAATGGTCTTTGCTGTTGTTGTTGAACTTGAGGGTTGTGTATTTTTTGTGTTTTTATTTTTTTTGTTTGTATGCTTTTTCTTTTTTTTTTTCCTTTTTTTTTTTCTTTTTTTTTTTCTTCCCCCTGGAATCTGCCAGACAACAGCCTACTAAATATACCTTGAGAATTATACTTAGTATGTTAACAGCAATTGCTTTTATTTGAAACCTAACTGTGCTTATGTGGCTTCTGCATGGCCTTTTTGCTTTGTGACAATCAAAGAAAAAAAAAAACGGAAACTGCCTTGGTAATCAAGATCCTCAGCAGGGGTAAGCAGGTGTCATAGGTGAAGTAATGCTGGTTTACACCGGAGGAGTATCAAGCCTTTTGACCTTTACATTTTTATTAGCAGATCACTGTCATCCCAGTGTAATCTAGAGTTTCTTCTTCCATCTCTTTGTCTTCCAGGAAATGTCTGAAATAAGAATTGTGCTCTCTGGAGACAGAGAAAAGAGTTTTTATCATTGAAAGCCCTGTCAGGTAACTGATTATCTGAATGTGTATGCTTACGCTGACTTGCCTCCATCACTCATGGCAAACATGAGGGCAAACGCTGAACACAATTCGCTGCACTTTCCTATTTGCAGCTGAAAGTAACTTTGAATTTAGCTGGTATTTCCAGATTAACTGTAGTTCAATATAATTTCCAGATTAAATGTAGTTCAAGCTAATCCTTGTTAACACAAGGTGATACTTTGAATGTTTGGAATCCTATTGATTAATTCCAGATAGGATTTTATGAAGTTTCAGACTTTTAATTTCCCTGCCTTTTATATCAGATAAAAGAATACATAATTCTCTTTCCAGGCAGGATTGTGTAACCTCTTTGCTGTGATTTTAGGCTTAAATTCATTTTTTTGTGTGTGTGTGTTTGTTTGTTTTTGTTTGTTTTTTGTTTGTTTGTTTCCTTTTGTTTTATCCCCCCACTGATAAATGTACAGAATATGTTTGCTAGGTTAATAAATAAATAAATAAATAACATTGCAACTCTAATTCTTGTTTTCTTTGAATAATATTTCCTCAGTAAAATGATGTGCAAAGTACCATTTGTTATTTTGAAAGCATGGCTTTTCATAAGGCTCCTGTCATAAATAGGACATTTAGTATTGGATTCATTGTTAAACCAGAAGGCATGCAGAGCTGGCAGCATTTTGCAGCAAGGCACACAGCCTATTTTATCAATGAGTTCACAAACAATCAATAAAATCTTGGGAAGAAAAGCACTCCTTCTTGCCCAAGTGGCAACAGAGATTCATCACAGGTGCTTTATCTGTGGATATGACTACGCTTCTTTCATCTCAAGCAGCTACTAAAACAAAAACTCTTTCAAAGAGTCACATTGGCAGGTGATGACAGTGAAAGTTGAAAGGGCTGTTTGGAAGGGTTTATTTTGATTGCACTACATTGAGAGAAAGGAGTTGTGCTTTAAACAGCTCATTCTGAGAAATGTCTTGGTGTGTCCAATTAACAGCAGCACAAGGTTCCACAGAAAATATAATGACAGATTCTTAGTAGCTGCAACGAGAACCATTTTCAGCAAGGTTTTCATCTCAGATGCATTCTTTGTATACCCAGTTTCTTATGGGTCTTCTTTTCAAAAGGACCATAGTTTATTTCTGCATCCATTATCCTAGTTATTATTTGAAGCAGTTTCAGATCCAGTGGTATTCAACAGAAAGCATCAGGATCTGACATATCTTCCTCCCCCTTAGATATACAAACTCATATGTATTTCATACCTGCTTCTATTCACAGAAAGGAAAGAAGCAAAACGACCGAGGAAAGGCAACGTAGCTTTGTCTTCAAACACCCGAAACCATCCAACTCTGTGATGCATTTTGATAGGGTGACACAACTGCCAAGACAACACTCACATATCAGTCACTGAGAAACCTGCAGCCACCTCCACAAGCTTGAGGGGATAGCAGAAGAGATGACAGTCAAGAAGTAATCACAGAACCAAGTCCTCATTACTGTGGCCCAGAAAATCAAGCCGCAGATGAAGCCAGGCAAGGTGCAGCAAAAAGGAGCAGTAGAAATCTTGACTGTGGTTTCTCATACTCATGAAGTTGTTTTAAGGTCAAATTCACCAGAGTCCAGCCATTTACCACATGAGAGGAAAAGACGTAGTTGAATTTAGCATGAGGACACCCAGTCTTATATGATCTCTTTGTTTCAGAATAGACTAAGGACCTGAGTGGTGATGAGGGTGTGGCTCAAAACAAGCACAGCAGCAAACCATATAGAAATGTTGAAAGTAGTGTAATACAAATACCCTTGTTGGAAGGCACAAATGCATCCTTTGGATAACAGTGGAATAAGTTTATTGAAATGAATTAGTGAATTGTTCAAAGGAAGAACTGCTCGGAAAATGGCCATGGGATTCCCCTATGATTTTTTGAACATACAGATGTATTCAAAAATTCTGATTAAAACAAATAATTCTTTTGGCTAGAAGTTTTCAACCATTTCAAATTACAAATGGTAGTTTCAGTTGATGTTTCTAACAAAGAGGTTTCCTTCACACTGGTTCTGAACTGGATTTTTTCAGTGTTTTCTTGTTGAATCAGAAAGAATGGAATGAATTTTTAAGATTTAGCAAAATACAAATTTTCATTTCTTTAAAAATCTGTTTATTTTATTTGCCTTTTTTACTACAGGCTTATGGGTTTGATTGGAATTACAGTTCTCTCTAAAAATTATCACAGGATTTTATTTTTTTTTTCTTCTCTTGACAACAGATTCTGACTACCATTTACAGCACTGGGATTCCTGGTGCCTTTTTACTAGCTCTCACCACTGACATGCTATCATTACTTATGCAAATCATCTAGCTTGCTTCTACTTTATTATCTTCTTAGTAATATAGCGATAATTTTCCTAGGTCAGAAAAGATTTCTGAAGAATATTTATAAGGTACTTAGAACACAGAGAGAATGAGTTCTCCAACACTAAGCATAAAATTTAAGCAATTATATTTAGTTTAGGGGATTATTTTTGAGATACTCTTTACTACAACAGATAAGAATCAGACCTTTCCAGTGGTAAACACTACAGTATTTACTGTTTAATTCACTCCCAAACCTCCCAGTTACAGTTAGTGTTTTTTGTTCCTAATGTCTGAGTCTGGAGCAGTGCATAATCATTCATATATATTTGGGCTTTTAAGTCCATACCAACTTGGTACCTATTTAGTCTTTGTGAACCACATAAAACAAGCTTGGTTGAATTTTATTTTGATTCTAACACAGGTTTAGGAAGGCCCCAAAGGAGATTTTGTATAAAACTGACAAATCTTTAACTATGCTCAAGATGTATTTTTCCTTCCATTTTTGTACCTGTTGGTACAGTATAATTGCAATCCTTCCTCCCGAGAGGATAAATCAGAAGATCATGACAGTACAATTGGAAGCAGTCAGGCATCTTCCACAGATTGATATGTTTTGCTTCATTCACTCCAGTCCCCCTGCTGCTTTCCTACTTTTATCTCCAGATTTTCTTAGTGTGATTGCTTCAGACCATATATTGTGAGTGAGTGAGTGATGTCAATGGCATACTGCATGCATAGAAAGCTTGTGGGGGGGAAAAAAAAAAAAAAAAGTGAAATAAAATTCAGCAACATTCTTTAGGTTTTCTCCATGCTCTATTTGGTAAAAAGCAAAATAGTTATATTAGCCAGTATTTGAAGTTTGAAGTGCCAGCAATAAAAGGTATGTATATTTGAAGACTTCAAAAACTTTATGAATTTCATGAACAATATAAAGTTCTTAACAAGAGTATTGTTAAAATGAATTTGTGGAACTGCATTTCCTTATTCAGCAAATTAATTCCCACGGTACATTAAGTGCCAAAATGTTGTGTGGCAGTCATCAAGTTACAGTACAAGATAAAACTGCTCGTACACAGTTACCTTTGGAAGGTGACCCAATACTCTTCGTTGATCTAGATCAGTTACAAAATAATATTCATCAGCTTAAATAATCATCAAAATGTTTGTGTAGGAGATGTACTTTTAAATTGGATAGACAGTAATTGGTTTTGGGAGATGAGTGTTTTTTCCTATAATTTCTACATTTTTTTTAATGTCTTGATTCCTTTTTTTTTATTTATCATAATTTGTAAAAAGCTCACAATTAGTAATAGTCAGGCAGCTCAGTTTGCCTAACTAAAAGAAGAAAGTACAAACATGACAATTATCAAAGGTCAAAGGTATGTAGTATTTCAAGCAATTCAATAGGGTAGTATTTTTTATCATGGAAAAAAGCTGATAGATAAAATTCTGAAGATCTCTGGAACCATAATGTATGGAGAGTATGAGCAGGAAATGATTTTTAAATTTCCTCTCCAAGACATGCACTAAGGCGCTTCAAATGATGGTTGTGTATAGTTTCAAAATGAAAATTGAAAAGTTTCCAGGTCACATGAAATTAAGATATAGAATTTAATGTTTGGGGAAGTTTACATGTTAGCGTTACAAAGAAAAAGAAGGAGAAAATCAGTAGCTGTTACATATAAAATGTACTTTCAACTCAGGAAGCCTTCAAGCTGCAAGCACTCAGCATTCTTGGGAAGTGTGTCACAACCTGCTTGTAGGTTCTCATACTTTCCCCTGTGCATCTGTTATTGGTAACTCAAAGGATGAATCCTGAGGTAGATGAAACTTTGACCTTACTCAGCAGACCAGTCTTATCATCTTTTATATGCCTACATACGGTACTACTAAACCCATCATCATGATTCATTACACAGTTAGAAGTTATAATGACATTGTTAGGCATGTGTTGGAGACTTCGTGAACTTTGGCCCATTGTATTTATCTTGTCTGTAATTACAAGGCCAAACTGTCCGCTTTCAGAAAGGGGACAGAGGTGTCGGAAGTTATTTCCTGATTTTGAAGACCAGTACAGTTCCAGTTCAGTTTAGGTATGTGTTAAGCTGCCCTGGTACGTATACTTCTTAGTACGCCTGCAGTGGAGGATGGTTAAGCATCACTGAGTACAACATAGTTAGGGAAAATAGCAGGTGTATCTATTATCTTTTTAGTGAACATAATTACACAGCTGATTCACAGCAGATTGTAGCAGAAGTGGCTCTTTCAGAGGCATTGAAGATGGAAACAGCAGGAAAGAGTTTTTTAAGAGAAAGTCAAGAAAGATAACCTTTTCTGAAAAGTCACTGCAAACAAATGCAGAGAAAGAGGAACAAGACATGTGACAAGTTCAGATCATATGTCAAGTTATAAGAAGTTCAATTGCTTTTCTATGACATTTCATGGACATATGACTATATCTATATGAACAGACTGTAAGATATGCTAGAGAAAACAGCACTATTTGGAATTATCAGGCATCTATCAAAAACAAAATCAAGATAATTTGATTTCAATGGGATGAGAAGCCAACACTAGGACCATTAATGTCTGCCTAATTGACTTTCATTGCTAAGTTTATTAACAGCCAAATACACCTTGTATATTCATTTGAATAATTATGTACATATATAAACAAAGTTGTCTTTAAAAATAAAAATAAATAAACAAACAAATAAATAAACAAACAAATAAATAAACAAATAAATAAATAAACAAATAAATGAATGAATTAATGAATTAAAGAAAAATTAAAAAAGGAGGTGAAAAACATACATATTTTATAAATTAAGCATAAAATATTCATTAATTCTTACAAACCGACATGAGAAAGATAAAACCTTAAGTACTGATGGTCAGTTAGTTATGAACACCTTCGTCTAAAATCATTCACTTCTGGGCACCTGTGTCAGAAAAGGGTAATGTGGTCTGCTTAATTTTAATGTGTCCACCAATCTATATTGTGAATAGCTTGAAAAACCTTGGTTCCCAAACTGTGCTAAATTACTTGCTAAATTTACTCACTAATATAATGAAATCGAATAAAAGATCACCCACCCATGTTAATTCTAAACAGCATATCAGAGCCAGGCCAGAGCAGCGTCAATGTTGATTTGTGCTTAAGATAATGAAATTTGAAAGTCTAGAAATGATAGGGTTGTTTATAGCAAGTTCATCTCTGTAAAATAATTGCATCCAAGTTCCCATAAACATAAAAGAGAGACATTCTGTTGCAGCTGTTTGAAAGGATGGTTTGATTAAGGAATACAGATAACATTTACAGCTTCAGAAGAACTTCAAAAGACTATCAAGGAAATCAGGGAATTTTAAAGAGAGGATACAATTTCCAAACTTAAAAGCATTATTTTTCCTCAGACATCTAATTTAGATTATATACCAGAAGCCTATAATAAACCTCCCACAAAGAAATAATAGCACACTGCACATATTATGGTTGTTCAACACCCCATTTAAATACAATTACTGGCCCTTTGCCAGAAGCCAGGAAGCATTTCTTCCCATAGCAACAGTAAAAGAAAGGTCAGGATAATATTTTTGCAGGAAAGCCTGCCCTTAAGGAGGATTCAGGATTACATGGTGGATTACATGCTTTGGAAATATGGTACTTCAAAGGTAAAATTCACCTGTATCATCCTTCTGCTCCCGTTGCGGTAAACACTTTGGATTTACAAAGCCTGCACCTAGCTCCTTATCCACCACCCCTTCCCAGTACTTAGTCGGAATAGAGTAACTCCAACCGTTATTTTAACAAGGGTGTAAATGAGAAACGGTAAATGTTCCTTGCTAATTCATTGAGAGCATAGCTCAGGATGTATTTAATTAAAAGCAATGAACTGAGCTAATCTGCCTAGTTCATTTTATTGGATTTGGTCTAGTAAGCAGCCTTCAGATAGTAGAATATTTAAAGGACAATGTATTCTTGTTTTTTACCTTTTCTTTTTTTATGTTCTAAAAATGTACTTAGTACCCTTTGCCTCTGTTAGTATGAAAGCTAATAGACTCTTTCCTAGCATTGTTTTCCATTCTTCTGCTAGGAGCTAGCTGGGCATTGTGTATGACTGGTAAACTAATAGCATCTGTTTTTGAGGATTAAGCTTGCAAAAACATATGCAGATGAGTCACTTTGATCATGTGAATGATTTCATTCAACTTCTGTTGAACACTTTGAATCATAGTCTCCCTCAGAATCATAATCCAGGGAGAACAATATTATTAGTTCAATAAAACTGCTAAAATAGGTCAAGAAGCAGGCCTAATTGGAAGCTTTCAAAAGTCAACATCTTTTTGGTAACTCAGTGTTTATGAAGAATGACCCAAATATTTACTTTTATTAAAAGTCCCTTAAGAAAGGCAAAAATTTGGAGAAAAAAAAAATACATATATATATATATATATATACATAACAGATTTCACTGGATTTTAAGTAAACACCTGGTGAGCTGTTATTTTGTGAAGTCATTATGTTATTCAGTTTTCTTGTGTGTATGTATGCAATCATGAGCGTAAAAATCTACATAACTAATTTGTGGAGAAAATGTTTGCACATAAATACTGGAGCTTATTACTTAAAAGGTTATCCTGAATGTTCACTCTCATTCAGGAACATCAGTTGGACTGCACTGGACTGGATTGGATTGGCAAACTCATCAGGTCCAGGGATTACGAACATCCCAGTGTAAACCCCAACAGCTGGAGAAGCCCAAGATTTTGGTTCATGGCCTGGAGACATCCAGATCAGGCCAGCAGAGCCAGGGAATACAGCCTCAGACTCTGGCAATTGGCTCTACTTTCCACATTTCATTCACTCAGCCAGGATCAGTTCCAAACACAGAACAACTGTAAGCAAAGAAATGGATTGAAATGTGCAGTAAATGCAAAATGTAGCCCAATTATAATACAACCTCCTTGTTGTCATGAAAAAGAAGAGTACTCAGAACAAAACAAATGGCAGTCATTTTCCTCACCTACTTTACACTGTTTTTGTTTGTTTTTTCTTCTTTATACAAATACCTTAAAAATATCTTTTTTTTTCTTTTTTTTCTTTTTTTTTTTTTTTGTGATTTATCCAATTTATTTAATAACTAATAAGAGTTATCTTGAAGAACAAGCTCAGCTGTGGAAGGAAATGCAGGTGATGACTCACAAAGGCATTCCCAGTGTTTTTTTGTTTGTTTGTTTTGTTTTGTTTTGTTCCTTATGTCATAAGAAGGGTCTACCAACATTAACATCATTTGTAGTGTTAGTGAAACAGATTTAAGGTACAGCATTTTTCATGAAAGAGAACTTTCACAGTAAAGCTGTACTGCACCTAATGCATCAACCTTTTAACCTCTTTCAGAAAGTCATTTCATCCTGTCATTCTTCTGAGAATGAATCATAATCTTTTTCTGAGGGACAAGAGTGGACAGGGATGAGTACACTCTGTTTCTATTTCAGGAAATTGCCTGGGGACTCTAAAAAGGACCTGCATGCAGCAGCCAAAACACTGGTTATCATTAGAGCCTTGGCACGTGGAATAAGTCAAAGGATGTTGACACTGACAGCACCTCAGTCTGCTGGAGCAAGGCATGATGTGGCTATTGATGGCAGAGAGACACTTCAGATCTGAATCCTACTTTGCTCCACAAAGTACAGTTGATTTAATTATTTCTTTGTTTTGGTTTGGTTTTTAGTTTTTATTTATAGAATTTGGTGGGGAAGTATCTTGTATATTTTAATTACCTTTTCAAAATTTACTGTGTCTTCCTGTGGTAACTTCATAATTTCCAAAGGACTAGAAATTCACAATGTGGTCTAGATCAAAATTTACTCTTTATTTTGGCCTTAAGCCTTTCTTAAGTATTTCTTTTTGATGTGTTTGCTGATTATTTACTGAAGCTAGACTAAGAAAGGCTCAGTTTAGGAAGTCTGACAGAGAATTTGGAAATCCTTTCCAAATTTCTTTTGAAATAAGTACCTCATCAAAAATAACTTCCCTAACTAATAGTTCTATTTTTTTATGACATTTTCCAATTCAGAAAAAAAAATAAGTTTTACTATAAAAGTTTCTGATTATACAACACTAAAGATCTAAACTCTTACTTACATATATATATATACATATATATTTTTAGCAATTGTAGCCAGATAAATAACTTATAATAAGTATATCTCAAGATGGACACTGTCCACATAAATCTTTGAACAAAGGAACCTCAAAGGCAGAACATAAGATTGTCAGGTGATGGAAGTAACATTTTAGTTTCTAATCCTGAACATCTGATGAATGGTAATCACCAAATTTACTCTATCTAACAGTGATCTCACACGTATATCACAATGTTTGAGTTTTGAACATGCAAATTTTAAATGCAGTCAAGGGAAATAATTCAATATATTTTCAAAACCTGTTTATGGATTTGCTCCTGCTCACCTTGAAGACAATAATGCCTTTGTACTCATCTCTGTCAGTTCATCTCTTCTATTAACAATTGTTATCACGACAGTTCTTTCCAGGTGGTTCAGATGTCATGCATCATTCCATATTACTAATATGCCGGTCCTACCAACTACTTTAGAGGTGAAAGAATGAAGAGGGAGCTCAGCTGATGTCTCAAATGAATATATTTTCATGCATATGTATTTGAGGGTTTCAGAAGACACTTTATTTTTAGAGTAAATACATGTCACTTGCCTAAAATCAAGACCTTAACGAGTTTCTAACAAAAGAATCACCTGTCACTTGGAAAATATGGGTCATAAGATGAAATGAATGAATCCTCTAGAAAATGGTAGTACTATGAAGAAAAAATTGTATGTTGATTCAAGAACATGACGTGTCTGGAAAAAAAGGCTATGCTTCTAAAACATATACAAACACACTCACACACACACACACACACATACAAAAAAGTCTCCATGTCTCCAAAAATTTTGCAATAGATTTTAACAGAAACTTCTAAAATAAGATTTGCTTCATTTTCATTTTTTCTTTTATGGACAGACAGTTTTCTGACGCTATTTTATGATATTTTCTCCTGCTTCTGTCTGCCAGCCTCCCACAGAATGTATTTCATATGACCCTCTATCTTTTCTCTTATATGCCTTGCCCTTAGTTCAAAAGTTTCCAGGAATAGGGTGAATGTTAATATAGCATGTAAAAATGGCAGCTTGATAGAATAAGAAGTTATTTAACTCTAAATAGAGATCCTAAATCAATTCCATAAATGTAAAGAATAATAATCAGAGAGGTTAGATTCAATTTTAAATTAATTCCAAAATCTCCAACTCAAATTTTAAATCAATTCAGCCTAACAGCTTATGAAAACCTGGATGTGCTTTTAACTTCAGGGGCAATAAATAGTATTGAGTATCTCCCCATCTCCTGGTCAAGTATGGATCCATAACATTGAAATCATCTGAGAAACCTCCTTTTGCTTCCAATGGCATCAGAATAACGCTGTGTGTAAGATTCCAAATGAATAATACTTGACAGCTCTTGTGATTACCCTCTTTTCATTGTAAAAAGGAAAACTTTTGAGTAGATGAATTCAGAACCCAGTAAAACATAGGCAAAAACAAATCAAATCTGGCCTTAAAAATTTAATGTTTATGTGACATCTTAAGCAACTCAGCAAGCTTTAATAGCAGCAAGCTCAAATCAATGAGTGTTGTGCTGCAAGTTGCTGTACTAACTAAAACCACACTGCTGGATCGAGAGCAAATAGTGCAGCTTCAGGCTTTTATGTTCCTACACCTGCAGAGGAAGCACAGTCCTGAGGAAGCCACTTCCACTAAACCTGAAAGGTTTGGATATCACTAACTCATATAAAAGGCAGTTTTAGCAGACTAGTTCCTATCACACAGCATATGCATGAATGCACTGCAGCAACCTATTCTGACAAGGATGATCATGTCCCTTGTACTCTCGCTCACCTAGAAAACCTGTGCTAAAGAGAAACATTTCTCCCATATTTATTGATCTAATTTTTCATATCAAATTTTCCAAAACCAGAGGTTTTAAATGGATTACCTTTTAAATGAATTTGTTTGAATTTTTTCTAATTTTGATTCTCATAGCTGTTCTTAGTAAGTAGATCAAGCCCTTATGCTACCCTACAAAGAAAACAGAATAGGAAAAAAAAAAAAAAAAAGAACAAATAGATTTCTCTGTCAAACAACAGATTTAATTATTATAAATATTGTTATTCTTAATTAAGAAAGCTCAACATTTAATTTCAACACACATAAACAGCAATAACAGTCTTGTTTAGCAAATGTAAAGCAAAAGACTTAGGGCCTTATTCTGCAATTAGTTACACGCCATGTGCTCTGACTCTGATTCTGATACAATTTTAATGAGAATGGTTGTAACACAAGCTTCTTAGTTAAGGTACACAAAATTAGCATTTTGTCATCCGGAGAACAGAGTGCATTCTCTAGTATCAGCTGCAGACAGTATTCATCCAACACCATGTGTGGCTTGGTTTACTAAAAGCAGTGATTTTTTTCTATGAGGAAGGTCCAGCAAAATGTTTGCTCTTGCGTAAAATCAAGTCTACAGACACCTTAGTGAAAGTCTTGTCATCCATCTCTTCTGACTTGTCCAATCTGGTGGACTCTGTAAGGTGCCAGGGATGAGAGCAATCTCTTGGCCTCATTAGTTACCCCTTTTCCAGTATTACTGAGGCTCAGCCACACAGCCCTGATCAGAGGTTTTTGACAATAAACCCTGCATAAATAATCTAGTCCCATCTTCTAACCCTTCCATATACTCCTCCTGTCAGCCACTGACACATAAGGACAACCTTAGAAACAGAGATGAAGGCTAAGTCTTCATCACTAGTTAGTGCAGAATGATAGGAGAGGGTCTACAGGTCCTGATATGTAAGTGTCCATACTCCATGCAGCTGATTTGCTGCAGGTCTGGTCCTCTGAATTCAACATTCATTAATGGTTGCTAGGTGTCTTCTGGAGCACATCACCTGAAAGCATTCACACACTCATTCAAGATGAAAGCATGCCAAGCAAGAATGATCAGCAGATTCACTTCAGAAGTGTTTTTCTAACCTGGACTAATACTTTAATGAAGACACATTCAAAAAGAATATGCACAAATACCCTGCAGAGTCCATTCTGCATGATACAAAGAAACTAGTGGGGGTGACTTGGTACAGTCTGCAAATTAAGGCATCCTCTAAGTGTTTAGAATCTTGTTTATAGCATGATGGATGGAAACTGGATTAAGTTTCCAGATCTGCTACTGATTTCCTTCTTCCATTGTCACCAACAGTCAGTTAACAAGTCAAGGGGAATGCTAGTGTAATTAAAGCTCTGGAAGTACTTGCCTCGTTGAACTGAGACCATAGATTGTCTGCTCCTTACATTTGACTTGGTATTAAATTCATGCTAATGTGTTGCTCAGAATGAGAATTACAAAATAAAAGAAAAAAAAAAGAGAGAGAGAGAGAGAGAGAGAAGAAAGGGAAAATAGCTTTTCATTTCTTAGTTTTTCATCTGTGAAATCAGACAATATTTACTTTTTCTCTCAGTTTTTTAACATCTGTGGTGCCATAGGCATATGTTATTCTGTATAGTCCCTAGCAAAACTAAGCACCATTATTGGTAAGTCTTCTGCACCAGTCCAAGTGGAAACAATAAAAGATGAAGGAAAACATAGATCAACTAAATTTATCCAAGCTGTAGCTTCACTGACTTCAACTTATTTACCAGTGTTAAGATTACATTTCTGTTTCATTAGGAAAGGTCCATGAACTCTTAGCCAACAATCTGCTTTTTTCATTTTCAGATGTTTGAGGAAGCTGACCCACCAAGAATTTCTGGTGTTTCTTTGTAATAATTTTATTTGAGCAGAACAGTAAATTCATCTAATATTTTCCCAGAAGTTTGATTTAATTAAAACACTATGTTGCAAACTGAGTTTCTGATTCGAAGCTTTTACCAAAGATAAAGAAAATTTCAGTAACACAACTTATTTCTCTATCTAACCAGTAAAGGAGAGAATGAAAAACATACAAGATATGGGAATAAAGAAAGTCAAAACACTATCCCTTAAGGGTTACAGAAGTAAGTATATGTGCTGTTATTATAAAAGTTACACCAATAATTTATTTTTAACAACTTGTGCTTTTTTTTCTCAAATAGTTAGGCTGATAATCTAATACAGACAGTAAATCATGGGATTTTTTTCAGTTCTTTTAACATCCACATTTCTATATTTTTTTTAAAGTTTTTTTTCAGCTATACCAATGAAATTTTCAAACTCCAGCGGTCCTCTATCTTTATTTAATTTCAGTAAATCAGCAAAATTCTCTAAGTTCATGCTAAAAATAATTTGACAAATTAACAGTGAAATAACCTGGTTAGTAGTTTTCTAATGTTTCTTTTGACCAAACTTTTTTTTTTTTTTTTCATAATCTTTTGCACAAGAACAGAAGAGATAAATGTAACAAGCATTGGCTAAATCTTCCAGTAAAGTTCAACTTACAAGAACATTAGTATTAAAGACCAATAAGTTTGATGTTTGTTGAAAGCAATTTTACCAGATGGAAAGCATGGAAGCCACATCATCAGACCTCAGCAGGGAAGGTGTAAAAACTCTCAGGACACTGAGGAATGGAAGCCTCTGAATTCTGCCAGGGTTTCCTGCATGGGCATTTAAATATCAGACAGTTACCCAGTGAGGAATCCCAGTCAAAGCCAGGTTCCTTTCTGTCATGTTGCTAAAGTCTGAGCCAATACAACTCTCTGTGCCAACTCATCTCTCATCTCATGTGTTACTGGGTTAGATATTTGTGTGGTCTCTGTAGAAAGCTGAAAGCACACCCACAATCCATAGCACCATAAAATATGCATAACTATTAACTTGTATAACAGGAAATTAATGTTTATTAGTGGTCTTAATTGAGTTTGGGAAGACTGATAATTAGGAACAGGAGTACCTGTGGTAGCTAACCCTTAAAAGCGTCCTGAATGACATTTCCATAGTTTACTCCTCCCATGGCTGAGTAGTAATGAAAAAGAGAAAAACAGTTGTGGACATTTGTACCCAAAGCCTAACTCCAAGGAAATACAAGTGAGTTTTTGCAATAAAAGCTTCTCTGGAGACATAGAGCCACCTGGCAGATATAGCTTAACCCAGGTTTTTTGTAGCCACAAACAGCACAAGCAAGATGAGGGGCACTGAACCAGCTAAGAGAGCAAGATGCTGTTAAAGAACCTAGAATTTTGTTCTTCATTTATCATAGTTCCAAGGTTTTGTTGTCAGTCCTGTTACTAAATGCTCAATCTTACATGTTAGTCAATATAGCCTTGTTTTGGTGTCAAGCCTAGAGCTGGGGGTGCTTGGTCTTCCTAGCAACAGAGACTGAAAGCCAGCTTGCACGTTCGTATCCCCTCCTGTGCTTAGAGATATGGATAGGAAACCCAGGAACAGAGAACTCCTCCTGCAAAGCTGCAAAGAGTCACAATGACTGCAGGAACTCAGGCATCTTCTGAGTTGATGTAAATCCTGAAACATCACAACCATGCACCATAACACAGGTATAGTTTAGAATACAGATTTTTCCTGTACACAGGTGAAGATGCTCAGGTCTTGGCACAGTGACCTTTCCCTTTCTTCAGTTCTACCTTCGTGACCCTTCAGTACTTGGAGTCCTCTTCAAATTCCATCAAAAACAGTAAGATAAATCCCTTTTGGTTTTATCAGGAGCTCATCAGGCCTTAGCAAAACAATCATCTTACTGCTCCCTTTGGTATCTCACACTCTTATTTGCACAGTTCCTCCCAATCATTTTCCTTAATCCAAAAATCATTCTCTAATCCAGATTAATGCACATTTCACCCTTCCACAAAGTCCACAGCACTTAGCTAGTCCTAATAATGCTGAAAACAAAGCTGTGTTATTAACAGACAAGACACGTTTTGTGTTATCTGCTTCCATGAGAGTGAAATGGTGTTGAAGTGTGTGCGGTGGCAGTGACAGAGATTACAGAAGGAGAGTCACATCCAGAGCTCTGAACTGGTCAGGGTACAAAATAACTCCCACAGGAGCTGAGGTGACACAAGCCGCTCAGCACTGGCTGGAAATCTGAATAGAAACATGACTTTTTTTTTTCTTTTTTTTTGGTGCTAATTCACTCATCAAAAATAAAATTGTAAATTTCTCATATTAGAAAAGCAGTCTTACCAGCCTTAGAACTAATTCATTGTAAACTGTTTGCTTCAACAGGGTCCAGCCGTCAACCAGTCCAAATAAGAATCAGGATCAAACCTAACTCTTCATCTACTGTTCTCCAGAAGCTAACTGTTTTCTATGATTTTCTATGTCAAAATTTTCATTTTTAATTTCAAAGGATAATACTAATTGGGTATTTTTGAGGTGAAATAAGATTCCTTATGATAAAGCAAAGTATTTCATTATACTGAATAAGATACTTCACTGCACTTTATTTTATTTTATTTTAAGTGAAACACTGGTCCCAGAGCAAAGTCATGTATGGCTCTTAGACAAACCAAAGCATTAGATCTTATACCATGGAGGAAAAAGCATATCAGGAGAGAGTCAAGAGGGCCTTATGCACCTTTCGTCTGGTCAAGGTTGATATTCCCTTACACTTTACTCTCACTCCACCTGTGCCAGACTCAGCCTAATACCTCTCCTCCCTTCCTCCTTTTCTTCAGCCTTTCAGATGCCCAGAACTTCTTTATCCTTTCTTCATTTTATAAATCTAAGCCTTGAGTTGCATCTTCCTAAATACAGGAGATTCCCATTGAGAAAGAAAAAGAAAGTCGCAAACTGTATGAAGTCACAAAAGAAATCTTAGGGAGAACAAGCTCTTCCAGCAAATTTTGAGCTAGTTTCCAAACACTTTGTGCCAATCAGTTTCTGCCAAACAGACCAGACCCATGCATCCTCCTGACAGCACAGTGTGCTTCAAGGCGCATTGAAGAAGGGAAGTTTTCCTGTGCTGCTCACAGCCTGAAACACCTGCAATCAATTACCATTGCCGTTCTGCTGTGACAAGTCCAAATGCTGGCACAATAATGGCACGGTTTGTGTGTAATTGTCCATCAGACCACAGTATAAATCTCTGAGCAGCAGTTCTAATGCATTGAAATTAATTTCCCTTTTTAAAATTCTACCTACACTGGGAAAGAGTATGTTTTCCTTTAATCACATAGGGTGGTTTAATATATTTCAATGTTTATTTCAGTATAAATTAGAAAAGAGAATGTGAGATATGCTTTCATTTTACAAACAAAAACTAGCTCAGGCTCTATTCTCTCACCCAGAGAATAGAGGACACATTTGTAGTAAATGTAGTAAAAACCTAGGCTGCTCTCAGGTCTCATATATTAAAAATGGTTTGCCTTAGACTATGCTCAGAAAGGAGACTTGCAGGGGAAAATGCAATGACTAAATACCATGAACGGAAAGAAATGGTGTGAGTGACTCACAGTGTGGCATGATTCCTTCTGAGCTAGTACTCAGGACCAGAGCCTCAGAACATGATATACTTATTAGGAGGTATTACACTGCTGGAGCGACAGGTCTTGTATGATGCACTGGGTGGGATCTTCTAGTGGCTTACAGGGATTTCAGTAAAGTGTTCCCAATTTGCTGTACCTGGGTAAATGGGGTGGGGTATGGAGCATGTTTGTAAAGAAGCAGCTGAATTTATTGGATGACAATAAACTAATCATATTCTAAAGTGGCAAAGTGGTCTTTGTGGTTTTAGCTGTGTAAGCTTGTTATATTTCATTCCAAGCAGACTATCTAGGAGTAAAAAAAAAAAATAAAAAATAATCTTTTAGCAGAACTAGTTGTACTTCAATGAGTCTGTAATCACTCCTGGCTACTAAATAGGCTTGAAAGTTTCTTTGAGGTGCATCTGAGTCTGCTCCACAATACACAAACACGAAATTGTTAGGGAAAAAACACTAGTTAAGGAGTTATTCTCTGAGGCGAACAGGGTATATTGTACAGACCTACTGGCAATCAAAGAGGTTTTGTTATGTTTCATAAAATATTTCATTTTTAATAATTATAATGATGTTTTCATATGATAAACTCATGCAATATGTATATTCAAGAACTGATTATTGTTTTCAAAGCTTATTTGATCAGCTTTTCTACAAGCACCACCATTGCACTGAGAAGGTGGTCAAGCACTGGAACAAGTGGTCATGGCCCCAAACATACCAGTGCTCAAGAAATACTTGGACAACACTCTTAGATATATGGTTTAACTCTTAAGTTTCCCTTTGTGGTGTCAGGAGTTGGACTCTGATCCTTGCTGGTCCCTCCCAGCTCAGGATATTCTGTTTCTAAGTTCTCTGAAGCTTGTAAATTGCTTAAAAATATAAAATTATTTGTCTAGAAGTTAGTGTGGATTGCAGAGAAAATATGTAGATTATGGCCACTTTTACCTTGTAAAGGTATTCTATGGTGCCTTTCTTAGCTGCAGCATAGCCTGAGCAGAGATTCTCAGCCTGTTATAATTGAAGGATCATTTAACCTCTGAAAAAGTAAAAATAAATATCAAATAAAAATGTACAAAATAATTTAAGTGTTGTCATAGTATTTTTCTATTGGTAACCTTGTAAAAATTAAGTTAAATTATAATGTTCTCATGTTGTTTATATTTTGCATCACATTGTTCTTTTTCCTGGCTTGAAAGAGTAGGAAAAGGTCTATTTAAAAGAATACGTGTTTTACCAACTACCAGTACTATTTTGGCTACAAACTGAGAAACTCTGACAGAATGTTTCACAGCATCATATTCACTCTACTTAACAAACAGCTTCTAACCATTTTGATTATTGTTTATTATTTTCTCATAGTGGCATTTAGAGACTCCAACACAAGGCGGTATTCTAATATATAAAAATATAGGTGTATCTAGATAGATCAACTGGAACTTGAACAGTCAAAGAGAAATAAATTTACATCAAATTTCCAATATAATATTTTGAAGGATAATAGCACAACAATAGAGAAGCAAAGTGAGATTAAATTGCTTGCTGAAAGTCAGTGAAAGCATATCTGTCTTCCAGAACCAGGAATATTCAAAACAGTCAGCTGGGTAGACCCACAGCCAAGCTAGCTTCAAAACTGGGAGCTAGTATGTCCTCCAGTGCTGCATTACAGCTAGTACACCTTGCTGAGAAGCTCATTATCTTCAGGTCACTATGTCTGTATTGCTTTTGATTATCAAGCTAATATATCTCTCTAGCACTGCACTATTCATTGTGGACATTTAAGCTTGGTTTGGCATTAACCCAAGGATTTCTTCATGACACCACATTTTCTGCAATATAGACAAGCCCACAGGAAGTCTACAAAAGAGCTATAAAGTTGAAAATAGGGTTTCTTGGTTTTAGTCCACTGTCTTAACCACAAAACCATCCATCTTCCAATAATGTATTTGATTTATTTTAAGCTATCAGGTGTTTAGTGTAGAGTATAACGTATATATCAGATCAAATAAGAATTCCTTACCACAGTTTCTGTACATAATGCCCTAGAGAAAGAAATAAGGAAAGAAAATGCCTTTTGACCTTCCTCAATCCTTGCATACAGGTTTATAAGTGGATAAAGTGTTTTCCCTTGATCAAAATCAAAAATATAAAGCACGCTTTACAAATGCAAGCTAAGGAGAGAACAGAAATTTACTAGAGGAGAGTATATTCTCATAGTTTTGAATATAATAGTGATCTTCTGTTCATAAATGTCCAGACAACTTTAAGAATAAATTTAAAAGCCAAGGTAGTACTATAAATGTAGGACGAAAATGTAAGGAAGTAGTAATGAAATCCCTGGCAAGAATTCACTTGTACTTTGCTCTGTACTACTTACCACATCATAAAAAACTGGTTTCTTAAAATTGTGGTGAGAAGGAAGGAGAGTTGATCCTGGTAATAAAAGTTATGAGCTGTGAAGACAAGAACAGAAAACCCCTCGTTCTGGAACAGTCACTGAAAAGGCAAATAACTTGGACACAAATATTAAGCAATACATGTGAGCTCACACAGAAATATTTTTGGAATTCATTTAATTAAAATTTAAAATAAATGTAAATCTAAGGATAGGCATAATTTATGCATTTGATTAATATCATATATAAGTTTATATGCACACACATGGGTATCAGTATCTATATATATATTCAGGAGAATTTGAGGAATTGCACAATTTTTACTAACTTTTCCTTACATTATTTGGTATGATAAATTTTACTGTCCACTTTAAATTGGGCAATTTTTACCATTGAAAATACCCACAGACTATAGAGAGCTGGCATGTCCGTTCTGTTTCTTCCTGGTTAACTGGAGCTTGAGTATAACTTCAAATGATATAGAAATACCAAATGGCTGAATGCAGGATTACAACTCAGCAAATCACATGAAACATGAAGTCCTATCACTCACCATGAGTGCAGAAGAACACTGTGATTCAATCAGTAACGGTATCTCTTGAGAAAGTTACATGAAGAGAACTGAAGCCCGGTTTTCTCTTTTTCTTTTCTTCAATAACAGTTATGTGGGAGACAGTGGTGACAGTTTTTCAGTCTATAAAATACAGGTAGGAGGCCAAATATTGTTCTCAGTGATGTTGATCTGATTATAGTATTAGGGTCCATTTTTACTCATTCACTTGGATTATATGGCAAGACACCAGACAATATTTGAAAATGTTCTTCAATGCAAGGTGTAAATTCAGAAGTAATTTTTAGTTTTAGAAAAAATCTAATTTGGCAGCTTAACCTTGGCTTATTTCATGTAAAGATTATATTCATTCATCTGGTGGTAGCGAAAAAAATTACAAAATCAGAAACCTCAGGCAATGAGGTACATTTGTGTAAAAAACACTACTACAGAAGGGAATTAAACTGCCACATCTCCATTTGCTACCCACCTTTCTCCTTCCTTTCCTTTTTCCAATTCCACTGACATTTGTGTCTCAGTATCTCAGAATTTTACAGGTATTTATGTTGTCTACTTCCTGTAGAATGAGAGCTTCTTTGGCAATGCAGTTAAGCGGATCCCTGGTTGGCAAAATCTCCTCCTGACATGGATGCCTAGCAGTGTCAAGGGTCATATGGAAAAGCTAAGCAGCGAATTGAACCTCAGCTTTTTAACCCTTCGACCTCATGTCCTTGTTAGGTGTTTGCTGGAGACAGGGTATGTGCACTGCAATATTTCTCTGCTAGACCTATGGCCTTAGACGTATGATATGCTGAGCTTCATTCTAGAGGCTAGGTATTTTCAATGTCTACATGGAAAATTTAGTGCTCTCATGATATTGTATCCTGTATTTTGTATTCACTAGAAACCCCAAGGTCTGTCTATTAAGTGGGGCACATGCCCTAGCAACGATTATAATCAAATTCTAAGGGGAAAGGGTGATTTCTCTCATGGAAAGAAATAGGTGTCAAGTCAATACCAGACATTTCAATTCATGTTGCAGAGAAAACAAATATGCATCTTGTACAGGTGGAGAGGGAACATCACACAAATAGTAGTATAAGGAGCAAAAAATAGAAAAAAAAAAAAAGTGCTACAATAAGCTAATTACTGAAAATACCAAGAAATTAAAAATAAAACACATGAAAAATATAATTGAGTTAAAATGCACTGACAGCAGTGGCAAAAGATGAGAATCATATACTGAATAAAAATAAAAGGTTGGGAACATTTTTTTTCTCTATTTGTTTTGAAAATAGAATTATTGGAACCATTGTACCAGAAAGATTGTGAGAGCCTTCCTGTGTTATAATTAATCCTAATCAAAAATGTTTTTTATTTGCCACTTGATGCATTTTATTGCAAAAAGCCCTAGATTTCCAAATAATGTTACAATTATCAGCAGAAAGTGAACTACTAAGCAGATGAAAACTGTCATATTGAAGCTAAGGCCCAATCCACCTGACAATGTAAATTGGTTTAGCTTCTTGCAAGGTTTTCAGGCTGTTTCATACTCTCTTGACCCTTTCTTGCCCCTAGATGTATTCACACAAAAATAAATAAATAAATAAATAAATAAAGATATTTTGTGCCTGTTTTCACCTTTAAACACGTAAATGCGTAAAAAGTACTCCAAACCTTAGTTGCTACTAACCTTCTTACAGGTTATTCCAATAAATAAAATAAAATCCTTATCTCTATGTTTCTCTTCAGCTTAAATCCTATACTGATTTTAGCTAACAGGGATGGATTCTGCGCTAGCTAGCTCCAATCTTTACATCAGTACTTTTGGTACGATAATTCTTATAAGACAGAAGACAGCATGCTTTAGGTATTTTTATAATGGATTTCTTTAGAGCTGTATTCCTGTGCATAGATAGGTGCATGTAAACGAGGAAGCCTCTAACAGTGGAAGCTGGAAGCATACAAAACAGAACATGGGGTTTACCTCCTGATTTAACCATCAGGTTACTTTTGACTGCTGCACATCCTAAATGTCTAACTTCACCAGTCCCCTGTGTGAGGAGCACAGTAACATATCGACTAGAGATTGTATAAATTCCTGTAGAGACAAAGACATGATGAGTCAATGAATGGATTTCTGCCAGAATTGGTGGGTTTGGGATTCTGCCTGAAAACCGAGGGGTGGGAGAGGTGGGGTGGGCAGAGATGAATTTTCCTACTTGAAGAATTCAGCTGTTGGAAAGAAAGTGCAGTTTTTCTAAGAACAGAAGGTGTGGGAGCTGCTTCAGAAGTACAGCTGTGAGGGGGAAATATACTGTGAAATACTTATATTAAGATATCTCATGCAAATGATACATATGGGTCTAGTGTCAGAGTCACTGTAGATCTAATTATGTGGAATATACATGTGAGTTTACTTCTTATAGAGTAGTACCGAATGATCAGCAAATGTCATATAAATTCAGACTATGACAATGTCACCTTTAAATGTGAGTAGTCTTCCTTAATATGAGAAGTGGTATTTTACTGCTCCAGATAGATTAATAACATTGGCTTACATAGTATAGACAGATGCAATGCAGGCTTCTCTGTTGTCTTCTGAATGAACCGTCTTCTGTCATATCCATATTCCCACTCAATGGCAAGCAACTAAATGCATATACACACTGAAAACAAGCACTAGTTATTTTAAATAGCTTGCAGTCTCAAGTACCTACCATTTCATACTACCTAATATTGATCTCTCCGAAATGAGAAACATCTGAAATGCCTATCCCAACAATAGGAAATAGTTTTGTATCTCACAGTCCTTTGTAAACTGAAAGATATTAATAGTGATACTTAAAAAAAAAAAAAAGAAGAAAAAAAAAAAGAAGAAAAAAAACTACAACAAACACTTTTGTGATTATCTGTATTTCCCAGACTCTCATTGCCAAAATATGAAAATATGAAAGCTGGATTCAGGAACAGAAATTTCCCCACATGTACACAGAAATCCCCAGGGATACGAGAAAGATCTAACTAAGCATTGTCATTGTCCATAACATTGCTGTAAAAGGAAATAACAAACTGGTAAAATAAAACATGAATATCACACTCTCGGATTTGATACAGGTGATGGGATTTTCAGTTGAATCATTGATATTCCATTTTCTTTTTAATGTCTCAAGCCTACTCCAGTTTCTAATGCAATGGGAAGAAATCAGTTACTTTAGCTAGGTTTCCATTTCAAGCCTGCCTGAGCTCCCTGCACTTAAATTCAATGCCAGCTTTTTCCCACAAATATATGCTGTTAAAGAAGAGAGCTAAAATTCACAGGGCTGTCAAGTAAGATATCCATTAAGATAGGAAGATGCCAGTGTTCAAACTTCAACATTACAGCATTAAATCTCAAAGGAATTCACTTTGTTCATGAGAAACAAGAGAGGAAGGAGTGTGAGATGCAAGGGGGTGGGGGAGAGGATAAGAATATGGAACAATATGACAGTAAAATAGAAAGCACAGATTGAGGAACCACGAGTAATCTGAATTCCTCAACTAAGACTTGTCAATGAGATTTTTAGCATATGATATGCAGTTTTAATTAAATTATGGCCCAGAGTCAGAGAACAAAGCCAAAGGCCCAGTTTTTTTATTTCATTTTTAGAACAGAGATCTTATCTTCTACAGCATTTCATGCACTTCTAATTAAATATGGATTTATGGCTTTAAAGTACCTGGAAACACAACATGACTTTTAGGATTCATCCTATGCTGAACTCAGAGCAGTACAGTCAAAGGCAGTCAAAAATTCTGGACCCCCAGTGAAGTCAGGGGCAATGTTCTTAATAGGTTCAGAGGGATGTGGATAAGATATTAGGAAAAGAGTTCAGCTTCAGCACTGTATGCAGAAAACATTCCTATACCTTGAAGTAATAAAAAAAAACTCTCTCTCTTTATGTGCAAACATATTCAAGAGAACTTTAATTGTGTTTGCTTAGAGTAACAGGGTGTAATCGTATACAAAGCTAAGGATTTACGGATACTGCAAACAGTACAATTTCAATCTGATGGTTATTTTTTGCTGTGCTCGCCAAATTGTACATTTATTGGCAATTCTGCAGTTTTTCTCACCTCATCACACTATTTGAAGTAAATACATTCTCTCTTCCACTTAAAAACTACAATATTATTTTTCCAATGGGAAAAGGAGCCTATTACTGCTGAGGATTTTGCTGGTGGTGATGACTTATTAAATATATTTAACGTAAGTTTACTGAATCTCTTAAAATAGAAGTGTGGGCTGGGTGAGAATGTTACCTCCAATTCTGAAACAGTGAATGAATGTCAGAATCTGTTTTGCAGTGTTTGTGTAAGGAGAGAGTGTGGAAATATTAGTAAAGTGAATTCACCTGAGGATCCTGTGATATTACTAAAGGTAGATAACTTCTTGAAGGTCAGCTGCCCTTAAAACCATCTTTTAAATTCTCACTGGGTGAAGGGTTGAGGCGCTAAAGTGAACAAAGCAATGCTTACAGGTAACCAAAGATATATATGCATAAAACATCAAATTCAGGAATTTGCATCATAACTCAAAACCATCCTTGATACACTTACCCAGTAAAACTGAGGATAATATTGCTGGCTCAGAAATAATGAGGTTTGTGCTTGCATGGGACCAAAGTCTGTTGTGTGTGATATGATTCCAGAATAATCAGACATATGGGTGTTTCTTGTGGGGGCAGGGTGTTGATATTATTTGCCAGCATGAAGTGTGGCTGTTAAGGCAGGTTAGCAGTGGTTCTTATTTTTTCCAGAACTAGCATAAACAGTTTCCAAGTGTATGTGGCTTTAAAATTAAACTGGCTTAATTTTTCAATACGGGTAAGAGAGATGCATTGTATTTGATTGCTGAAGTTCATTTTTTTCTTTTTTCCACAGAAATGGCTGCAATTAGAGAATTTTGAATCTTCACAGAATCACAGAATCACAGAATCACAGAATTGAAGGGGTTGGAAGGGACCTCGAGAGATCATCGGGTCCAACCCCCTGCCAAAGCAGGTTCCTTAGAGCAGGCAGCCCAGGTAGGCATCCAGATGGGCCTTGAGTATCTCCAGAGAAGGAGACTCCACAACCTCCCTGTGCAGCCTGTCCCAGTGCTCCATCACCCTCACCGTGAAGAAGTTCTTTCTCATGTTGGTGCGGAACTTCCTGTACCCTATCTTGTGGCCATTACCCCATATAAAAATAATAATAATAAGTAGCAAGATTCACCGCAATGTATACACAATCTTTATTCCCATGGAATGCAGTGGTATCTTTCTCTTCCTTTAATCACACTGTGGACAGAAAAGAGAGCTAAAAATAGCATTCCACAAAGAGGAATCCTGGTACAAATTCACCAACTGCTAAACTACAGAATCACAAATAAGAAGAGAATCAGCCTTGATGCTCCACTGCAGGTTGTTTTCATTGATTCTTGTATTTTAATCATATTTCAGCTGCTGTTTCTGTGAGGTGATTTCAAAAACCATTGGATTAAATTGTATTACACTGAAGAGCACTGATTTCATTTCATCGAGACCACACTCAAAAAAAAAAAAAAAAAAAAAAAAACTTGTATGTTAGAAAGATAGAGGCATTTTCTGATGTGATCGAGTGTAGATGGCTCTTTTTTAATGTTCCCTTGAAAATTAGGTCTGGAAATCTGTTTGAAAATCAGAATAAATCAAAACACCTCTCCTGATAACTTAGTCTTTTTCCTTTCAGCATTCCAACTTCAGTGAAAAGACTTCTGTTTTATGGTATTAGCAAGTAACCCATAACCACTAATGTGTGCCAAAATACTATGAATTTTGAAACTGTAGATTCAGCTTACAGTATTACTAATTAGGAAGCAATTTTGAAGTATGAACAGAATGCACTTTATCAGGGACTACCCAAACAGGTAAGGACTTGTATCCTGCACTTGTATCCTGAACTTTCAATAACAAATCCACAGGAATCAAAATTGAACAACAAATACAGAATTATCTGTAATTTCTAAAGAGCCACCCTCCAGAATGTAGACTAAGATTTTAAAGACAAATAATTAGAAATAATTTAGCCAAATATAATGCAAACTTCAGTAAAAACAGCAAAAATTCCCACCTTTGATTATTATTGATTTACAAAAATAAAATTATAACTACCTGAGTCTTATGAACTTCCACCCAAGATCTGAATTATACTATTTTCCTTCAGTAGTCATGCACTTAAAGTGAACATTTACACTCATAAGTTTAATCATTTGTCAGAACAGAAGGCTTAGACATAAAAGACTGATCTATTCTGGGACTAATTTATAATTTTAGGTTTAAGATGGCTGAAGAAAATGAAATACTTTTTCATGTAGTTTTCACCAAAATTTCTTTTGGCAGTTGGATAGTTCGTGATCTTGTGTTCCTTTGAAAATCTCTTCCATCAGCCACCAAAGGGTGTTAGGAGACAATCACAAGTGGTCAAGAATTAACCTCTTAAGCTCCTTGCCGATGAGCCATATTTATTAAGTCTGCCCATGCAGTCCAATGTTAGTTTTAACCACATTCACGCTTATCCTAAAATATGCAATAAAGTATGAGTTTGAGCATGGCCTGTTAGTGCACTCATCAGCTAAGACATGTAAGAATTAGGTAAGCAATAGGTTGAAATATACTGATGGTTTGCAATTATCCTATCTCATTCTAAGTGTCATTGAAAATATCTTTGTAAATTTTCCCTTAAATTTCTCTTTCATTTCCTGGGTCCATCTCTTCAAATGGTGACTATCAAAGGGAAGTGATGCATTTGATGATGAAAATGTCTCAGTCAAACAGAGGTCCAAACATTTCAGTACTTCATGCAAAATCCTAACATCCATTCAATAGCTGAGACCACACAAGCACACATAATTACATTATATGGAAATGACAATGGAAAATTAATTTAAACTTGTATGCTCTCAGCCATGCAATTTTGGAGTAGTCTAATTTTTCTAGGAACTATCCCTAAGGCAAGGCTTATGTTGCCTAGAAAGAAAGAGGTTTAAAATATTTCAAAAAATTTCAATCCTCTTTATCTACTACTTCTTCCTGAGAAGATTCATGCCCCCAAAGGCTTTTTCAAATCATTTAACCTGATGTTAAGAGTGTAGTATATTCAGTCAGGAAATAAAAATGATGTGATTTGTGTGACCAATTTAACTCCAAAACACAGTTCTAATATTCACTGTTTAATCACCAAGTAATACATTCATGAAGAAATAAGAGGATAACATTCAGAACAAAAATCTATCCTGTAAATTGCAAAAACAAAAATAATTAAAGAACTCCATAAGCTGATTGCATATATTATATAAGCAAAAAGTAATTTTGACAAGTCTTATTTGCTGTAAACAATGCACAAAAGCTCACTCTGAATATACTTTAAAATTTTCCCCTCCACTTTCATATCTAATAATACTCTGTCTCACCACAGAATTGTTTTCCTAAGCTTTAAGAAAAGATCATTTATTTTCCATTCTGCTTTAATAAAAAAATAATATATAAGCATAATTATTTCTGCAACCTCAGCACTCCAACATTTCGCCATGTTAAGGACAAGCCAAATGTTTTAGCCTAGTCAGAGCTTCTATGTATTTTTTTTTTCCACTTGAGATTTTTTTGTGGTGATTTTGAAATGCTTATGGAGTCTTGCAGCATTTAAGCATATGTTTTGCTTTTCTTAATAGAAAAGCACATAAGCTCTTATTCACAATGATTTATCACTATGATAACAATATAAATGTTGATTTTCTTTTGTCAAGCTGCTGTTTTTTTCTAGGTAGACTTACGAAAAACAACATTAACAAAAGCATAAGAAATAAATGTGATGAGAAATGCATATTTAAGATGCTTTTGAAGTGGAAAGATTTTTGCATTAACAGTACTCAGGCATTCTCTACTGCTGCTTAGTAGTATTCTCTGAAGTACAAATCCAATTTGAGAAAGAAGTTAAAAAAGTTTTCTAGTAGGATGTATGTCAGTTTAGAGTCTGCTCTGCTTAATACAGTCTATGTAATTATATTTTTTAACCACATATATGGGCACATACACATATGCATGCACTTCTTTGTTGTCTTGCTCGTTTAGCTGATGTAATTAGTCCTCCACTCATTTCACTAGAGGGGAGCATTTGTCTGCCATTTCCCAAAGTATTTAATGCATGAAGAATTACTAACACACCCACTTTTGTCTCCTTTGTTTAGTTTGGGGGTAAAGAGGAGGGCTGGCCTGTAGATAGGATCTCATGAATCACTCTGGGAACTGCACAGTGAAGTCAGATATATGTATTTCCTAACCTTATTACTAAAGTGATAAATGTCCTCTTATATGCTGTAGCAATGACTCACTTGTGCACACACTCACCTTCAACCATTTGACCATAGTCACACCCCAGCTATTGAAGAAAATGTAAAATGAGGCAACAAGGTATATGGTGTTTAGGAGTCTGCTGCACAAATACTACCAGCAGGTTTATTCTCTCTCCTCTGGGTGATTCAGAGAACAAATGTCACATCGCCTGTTAGCTACACAGAACACAACCATCTGTGAGGTGACTTGTGTTACTTAAACGGGTGATTTTGGAAGCTATAAGCAAAATGTCTGTGTGGATTGAAACCTGTTGTGTGGTTAGCTAGAGCTGTGGTCCCAGTTTCAGTGGGTCTTACCTTGCCAGTTGCTGTCCCAGACATCATGCCACAGTGCAGTGTGGAAAAGAGGACTTCATCAGTTCAGTCCTCAAAAATGTCAAACTCTTGAGAGATTTTCATATGTAGTGTCTCTCTTTTTGCCTATGACTAAGAGCATTTATTAATACAGTAGATTTCTTCTAAATTAGTATTTTTTTTTCCTCAAGTCCCTTTATTAAGGGTGCATCCGTACTTTTAGATGCACAGTTTTGCTGGATATACAAGACAGGTCATAAACTCCATTTTAAAAAGCATATTTGGATTAAATTCTAATACCAATTTTAAAGAAAAACAATAAACTTATTAGGATATTGTTTATCCTAGATGCTTTAGAATAAAAGAAATATGTATATTTATACAACTACTGTTGTGCCTAAGTCCTTCAAAAGGCCATGGATGACAACAATGATTCTTAACAAAAGAGGGCAGGGAGAATGGTCACGGAGACGGAAAATGACCAAAAAAAGGAAACTACTTTCATTTAATTAAACCTTTCATCTCTAAAAAGTGTGAATTCAATATGTACATTATTGTTAGATCATAGTCTGTTCTAAGACAGGTTATATATTTATTTCCTATTTGCACTCTCAAAGCAAGGTGTTTAATCTGAACTAGATATTTAGGCTTCTTACATAGATAAACAGGAAGATAGGCAATCATTTAGATCACATTCTCACTTATTTTAAGAAAGAATTAGTTATTCTCAAGGGATTTGTTGCCTGTAGGGAACAATTAGCACCAAACAGATATCTAACTTCTAGGTGAGTAGGGTTAGGTAATTATAGAACTAGCTGGGAAATGTCCTTCACTGTGATTAGCTCAAAGATACAGTTTCTGTGGCATTCCAAATATCAGGAAAAATCACACAGTGCAGAATTCATTTTTTATCAGAATGAGTGGAAAAATAATACTTGTCTAGGGTAATTAAGATATAGTACAACAAGATCAAGATCCATGGGCTGAGGAAATACTGTCTCCATCAAAACAGCATTTCTCCATTTCTAGTAGACTTTGAACAATTTGATGTTTGACAGCTTTTTCTATTTTACCTTTCTGTCCTAAGGCGGGATGAAAATATGTTCAGAAATACTAGAAATTGTCATGACATGAACCACTTTATTTTAATTTATTTAAAAATTGTATGAAAAAGCCTATTTTTTTTCAAAGCTGAGAGTTTTGGAACAAAGATTGAAGAAATTAATTTCACAACTGAAAACAAAAACAAAAAAAATAGAAAATCAGTTTCATAATCCCTTTTATTTTCTTCCAAACAATATAACTATCAAATGGCTATGTGATGTTCTTAGACAGGCCTTCCTGATGACATTTTAATGCTTGCAAGCAGTATAAACACAACGTATGTATACAGCCCATGTTTATGGTCTGTTTACTTTTCAAATTTTGCATAATTTGATCTGAATATACCCCAGCTTCTTCTTCTTTTTTTTTTTCTTTTTTTTAAATTTCACTTAAACGTACATAGTACAATCGATTTCGGTAGGAGAAAAGGCAGAAATAAAACCTTTCTGCCCTGCCTCCCCTCCAATCTTTCTTTGATTGGAACTTATGAAAAAGTTCATGATAGAATAATTGTGTTTATTTAGTTTCATAAGCATTATTAACTCCATCTAAATTTTAGTGATGATGTTTATGCTGGAAAAAAATATAATGTTTGAACTCTAACAGGTTGCAAAAATGATTTTATTTTATTTTTTTTATCTTGCATTCCTGATTTATCTGGGGTTTACATCTGGATTTCTTGTTGATAACATTTATGTAGTAATTGAAACTCATCTAATTGAGCATAGTTAGTTCTAAGGATACTTCCTGTAGTTGTATTCAGTAAAACATGAACTTCTGAGCTTACTTCAGTGACTAAACTTCAGTTATTTTTGAAACTGTACAATTAATTTCCATTTTGCCAGAAATATACATATATATATGTATATGTATATATGTTATTTCAAGCTTTTCCCTGCTGGAAACTGGTCAAGCAATGATTTTCTTTGAGAATAAATCACAATAATGACATATCCTCTGAAGATTTGTAAAAAGCACAACAATTTATAGTTTCTTCCATCTAAACTCATCTCTACAATGATAATGAGCATTTGAAGGACTTAAACTTATAATGCTGAGTGGTATAACTAGATTATTACTTAAGATAACTGCTATAAAGTACACTTTGCTTGGTGCACTGTAGCTTTCTTCAAAGGTTTGTGTGAATTTAGACTCCCATAGGAGTTATTTCAGATAAATTTGTCCCCCTCCACCAAATGACTGAATGAAGCATTGCTTTACACCATAAGGACACTGACCACATAAAGGCAGATGCTGTAACAGGAATTTCCCTCGTGGGACAGTGACACCCATAATACTAAGCTGTTGCTTGGAGACAGGCCACCAGTTTTGAGTGTAACTTCTGATTCAGGTTGCAGACCCAACAGTAGATTCTCATCTCCTTCACAATTTTAGCTCTTCGTTTGTGTATTACAGATCATAGCATGGCCTTTTTACAACAGATAGAAAAGGGGGCTTTGCTGCAGAAGCAGTCAGTTCTGTGAGCTTCATGCCTGGCATTCTGTATTCAGTAGTGCTTTTGCCCAGGGATTGAAGATTACACTTTATATTTTCACCATTGGAAAATATTGATAGGAAAAATCAATCAAATTTTTGAGAAACTTCTAAAGCAAGAAATGAAATCCATGACTGAGAAATAAACCAGCTGTAATTTTCTTTTATTAGAGATCGGACTCATACAATTCTTTCAGCTGAAACCGGTGCAGCTTTGGAGGGTTGCAAATGTCACACTTTGATCTCTGTCTGAATTTCTCAGAGGAACAGGTGTCTCTTTAGAATGGGCCTACCTGTGCTTTAAATATGATATGCCTTAAAATTCAGATCTGAAATCTTGGGTTTCAAAATAATCATTATGGAGACTCATAATTTATACAGGTGTAATAGTAGTGCTTACTAAAAAGTATACTAAAAATGTTTACTATAATACATTAAAAATAAAATATTTTCCTGCTATACCATCCTCTCCTTCTTAAGTAGATGGAAAGAAAAAGAAAAAAAAAAAACACAAACAAACAAACAAACAAAAAACTTAGAAATAAGCTACTTGTTGGGTGCAGTTTTCTTTTCTTTGTGCTAACTTTCCTGCAAAACAATTGGAGCTAGTTACCATGGTAAATAAGCAAATATTGTGCTGGATTGATGTGGTGTGACTGTTCCTGTGTTCTCTTTCTTACTTTGGGTGTCTACTGGACTTACAAGAGGCAGAGCTGTCTACTCTGCAAAAATAAAAGATTAACAGATACTTATTGGAATGTGATCTGTTCAGAACTAAACACTAATAGAGGTTGAAGTTAATTATGCATTTAACGTCAGGTTAATGTCTAACCAGCTAGGGCACTGGGTGTACTCGTGTCATTTCAACAAAATATAAAAGATGACTCATCTAAGCAATGGCTTAGCCCTATCTTGGGTCTACACAAAGGTTTACTATTTTCTGCTAAGAAAGTATGAGCTGTCAAGAAAGGTAAATGTTCCATACGCCCCATACTATTGACAAGCCTTGAAATCACTTTGGTGTTTGCTAACTCATTGACAATCAGATATGATTGGCTTAAAATAAAACTCCTGACAAAAATCATTTTACTTAGGAACTACTATTCTAATACTTCTACTTGAGGCATCTCTTTAATTCATTTATAGTTCTCAAATGGTCTTTCCTTGATTAAAGTTAGCTTCTCCTGCCCCTTTTCTAAGTCTAGCCCTCACATGACTTAACTGTTGGCTTCGGATTGGTTAATCTATTTGTCTCCTCTTATGAGGTAGATACATCAAAGGAGCATGAATGTGAAATAATATTATACTTCACTTCCTATTCTTATGAACACAAATGCTGCCCTGCTCTGGGAGATAAGACTCTTGGTAGATCTCTTGGTCTTTGTTTTCAAACTCCTATTATCTCTGAGTTACTTTCTATAAGGCAAGCTTTGCATCATTCCCTATATTCTGGAGTTCTCCTTGTTGTTTACGCATGCAGGATCTAGCTGTTCTATGTTTTTTGACCTTAAATTGATTTTTGAGGTTGGTGTTTACAAAATGCAATTTGAAAGAGGCATTTCTTTCCATAAATCAAAGAACACCTTACTGTATTCCCAGCAATTATTTTTCTAATTTCTCTGTCTCTCTAAACACACTCAGAGATTCTACCTTCTCCTCAGTACCTGTTTTTTGATCTCATAGAATCATAGAATGGGTTGGGTTGGAAAGGACCATAAAGATTCTCTTGCCATAGGCAGGGAAACCTCCCACTAGACCAGGTTGCTCAAAGCCCCATCCAACCCATGCCTTAAACATTTCCAAGAGATGGGGCATCCACAGCTTCTCAGAGCAACCTGTTCCAATGCCTCACCACCCTCTGAGTAAAGAATTTCCTCCTAACATCTAATCTAAATATCCTCTCTTCTAGTTTAAAGCCATTCCCCCTTGTCCTATCACTACACTCTCTGACAGAGTCCCTCCCTAGCTTTACTGTAGATCCCCCCTTTAGGTACTGGAAGACTACTATTAGGTCTCCCTGGGGCCCTCTTTTCTCCAGGCTGAACAACCCCGGCTCCTTCAACCTCTCTTCATAGGAGAAGCGTTTCAGTCCTTTGATCATCTTCTTGGCCCTCCTCTGGACTCATTCTAATAGGTCTATATCCTTCTTGTGCTGGGGGCCTGAAGCACTCCAGGTGGGGTCTCACAACAGCAGAGCAGAGAGGGAAAATCCCCTTCCTCGCACTGCTGGACATGCTGCTTATGATGCAGCCCAGGGTACAGTTGGCTTTCTGGGCTGCAGGCACACATTGCCGGCTCATGTTCAGCTTCTCATCCACCGACACCCCCAGGTCTTTCTCCTCAGGGCTGCTCTCAATCCATTCCCCACCCAGACTGTATTTGTGCTTGGGATTGCTCAGGCCCAGGTGCAGGACCTTGCACTTGGCCTTGTTGAACCTCATGAGGTTCACACAGGCCCACATCTCAAGCCTGTCCAGGTCCCTCTGGATGGCATCCCTTCCCTGATCTAGTACGATATAACTCCCTTTCCTTTTAAATTACCTTTTTTTCCACAAGGGACGTTAGTTTATTAAACTTAGCATAAGTAACTGGATTGGCAGTGCTATAATGCCTTTTGGAGTTCAGCTGAATCTTGCTGGATCATTTTGATTCTCTGAGTTAAACCAATGAGCAAACACTGCAAATGTCTTTTTTTTTTTTTTTTGGTTTGTTTTTTGTAACAAATAACCAAAATGATACTTTGGCAATATAGATGGAGGTTTATCAGAGATTAAGATATTTGTAATAACCCTTGAGAATTCACTTTTTTTTTTTTTTTTTTTTTCTGATGTGAGTTTAGGAACTTAGCTGAGAACATTAAGTTGAAGCTAAAATACCTCAATTTTTTCTTACAAAAGCAGAGGAAACAATTATCACATGCAGAAAGCTGAATATATTTTATCTTGTGCACAAGTAATCTGGAAATTAAAGTTTTATTATGAGTCATTCTTTTCAGTTCTATATCTGACCATTTTTTCTTTCTGTATGTGTTGGTTTGTGCAAGACATGAGTCAATATTTAATATAAAACTCTGACACTGTGTTATTGGTATCAGTATTATAAATGTTTGTCTAATACATTAGGCAAACTATTGCAGGATTTGATTTCATGTCATATAAGGAGCGGAGAACAGCACTTGTTGAGACGTTGATCTTATCCTTATCAGCATTAGTTGTTTGAGCTTCTCAGATAATATGCTACATAGACGAATAATGATCACAAGTTGGATAATACTGCAAAAAAGAAGTGTTTCTTGGAAAATATAGAAAATCTTTAATACATCAGGAGAAAAGGTAGTGAGTGTTTCTGGATTGTGTTGAAATATCTCCTACAGCTTTTCTCCTCCCATCGGTACTAATATGTTTCAACCCTCCTAGGTGGTGGGAAATATTTTAAAGGGGAGTTTCTTTGTGTATTTAGCAATGTGGGAAAGCTATGAGAGGGGTGTTCCCTGAAAGCAGTGACTCATCTATTGGGTTGATTCTGTAAGAATACATGCTTTGTTTACTGTGGAACTACTGAAATAAGATACATTTTTTACTTAGGCATATAACTTTCACTATATGTACCCAAAATTAAAAATCCACAAAACTGCTTGAAATGGTATGCTTACTATTTTAAGGAAGGGCTCCCAGCTCATTTGTTGCTTCCCAAGCAGAACCCTTGTTTTTGAAGGCTTTGCATATATTGGCACATATCCCAACTCATAGTAAAATTTACAGCAGTCCTTCTCTGATAACAAAATTCTGAACATTCTTATTCTTTGTCTGTTGTTGAGAGAGATACCTCTCATTCTGACCAATTTTTTTTTATTATTTTTTTTTTTGAGCCTGTGGTGGAAACACAGGTATCTCTGGTTAGGCAGATGACAATGGATCTACAATTTTCTCTGATTTGGAGGACTGAATCTAAACAGCATATTACTTTATAACACCAAGGTTAAGTGTTTTAAGGGTAGTACTTTCTCTATTATTGAAAAGGCTCCATTTTATTTGATACGTAAGAGTTTGCCTGAAGGTGAAGTCTCTCTCTAGCTTCTAAGCTATTAAGGTTCTCCCTCACTCCAATAAATATTTAATTACTCCATACAAAAGGAAGCAAATTTTGACAAAAGAGGTTTTTTTCCTCTCCCCACTGACTATACAAGGAGTATAATCCTTTATCTTTGTCTTCTTAATTCTTCCTGAATTAGTCACCTATATAGATGGTGTGAATACTGCATGTGTTACTGAGGGCTGTGAATTCCAGCTGGTGTCCTAACATCTGAAAGGTGATGTTGTAATACTAGGTTTAAGGGCCTGCATCACATCTAGGCTATACACAGAAGGGTGTTGTCACAAGAAACTCTTCATTTAGATAAAATTACTGTGATTCATGGTAATGTGAACCAAGATATCTTAATGAAGATCAATCTACATGTTTTAGATTTTTTTGTAGGGTTTGTAGTGTGTGGGTAGAATATTAGAAGTAGTTTCACATATCTTTAGCTGTCCTAAAGGTATGTGTCAGTCAGAGGGTTTTTCTGTTTAGCTATTGGGTAAAGAACTAGGGATTTTTCTTCCCAACTTAAGACACATGCCTAAAATAAGTAGAGCAGTTTACAATATAAATTTCTGTTTTTGAGAGAATACAGACTAAAAACAAAGTAAAATTTAGATATTTAGTATAAGCTGAGGTTAAGTAAAATGAATCTTACCCTCATAATCCAGTCTTTTGGTCACAGCTCCACCATTTAACTTTGGGAATGGAAGCAATATACATTCTATAAAAAAAAAAAAATGGTTCTATAGAGGCCAACCTGAAATTATAGTGCTCACCAACCTATTAACATGAGTTCCTGGATCTTGAATATATCAAAGGAAATAGAAAGTTTTGAACAGATTTGAACAGATGAGCAAAATTGACTATGACTATGATAGTCAAAGTCTGTGAGGAAAAGTTCATAACGCTAAAAGTATGTGTTTAGGGGAAGAATGTCCCTTCGTACTTTTTAGCTCCAAGCTTCATTAAATTTAGATAAATGCTTTAACATTTACAGTGCAGTTACACATGAAATGCAAGAATGGTGAAAATATTTTAAATTCTCTCCTGATCTGAATAAGCTTTCCAGAATTATGGAGGTCCCAAGAGGAGGAACTGAACTGCACTATTCAATTCCATAATTTAATTTATTTAAAATTTCTTGGAAGAAACACACTGAAGTTATGAGACTATATCTTATTGCCCTGACAGAACAGGCTGCAAATTGACTTGATAGGGGAGCCTCTCATGTCATTCTTTTTTATACTTGAAGTGAGTTGTTGGTCTTCCATATGTTAAGCTCAAATATTATCATAGAATGGCATGGGTTGGAAGGGACCTTAAAGATCATCTAATTTCAAACCCCCTGCTATGTACAGGGATGTCACTCACTAGATCAGGTTGACCAGGGCCTCGTCCAACCTTGCCTTAAACAGCTCTAGGGATGGGGCATCCACAGCTTCTCTGGGCAACTAGTTCCTGTGCGTCATTACCCACTGAGTAAAGAACTTCCTCCTAACATCTAATTTAAATCTCCCCTCTTTTACTTTAGAACAATTCTCCTTTGTCTTATCATTATCTGCCCAAGCAAGAGGTTGCTCTCCATCTCTTTTATAAGCCCCCTTTAAGTACTGAACAGCTGCCATAAGGTCTCCCTGAAGCCTTCTCTTCTGTAGGCTGAACAGCCCCAGCTCTCTCAGCCTTTCTTCATAGGAGAAGTCCTCATCTTTGTGGTCCTCCTCTGGACCCGCTCTAACAGCTCCACAGCCTTCTTGTGCTGCAGGCCCCACACCTGGATGCCTCCAAGGAGAGGGATGTCTCCTGGAGAACTCCTGGAGAAAGAAGTTGGGCCTCACAAGGGCAGGGCAGAGGGGGACAATCACCTCCCTCCCCTGCTGGCCACTCTTCTGTTGATGCAGCCCAGGATGCAGTTGGCCTTCTGGGCTGCATGCACTCACTGCTGGCTCATGTCAAGCTTTTTGTCCACCAGAACTGTCAAGTCCTTCTCTGCAGGGCTTCTCTCAATCTGTTCATCCCTTGCTCTGTAAAGAATTCTTCACCCAGTCTGTAGCGGTGTTTCAGATTGCCCCGACCCAGGTGCAGCACCCTCCACTTAGACTTGTTGAACCTCATTAGATTCACATGGGCCCGCTTTTCAAGCTTGTCCAGGTCCCTCTGGATGGCATCCTTTCCTTCTGTTGTATCAACTGCACCACTCAGCTTGGTGTCATCTGCAAATTTGCTGAGGATGCAGCAAGTGTCTATGTTGTTAATGAGTACTATATCAGTACTATGAGTATATAATATGAGTATATTAGTGCTATTAATATGAGTACTATATTAGTACTACAATTAGTACTATATTTTTTGTAATATTAGTACTATTGTTATTCACCCTAAGTAGAGTGACACTTTTCAGGCCAAACAAGTTCTATTGTGTTATAATTAGTTTAACCTTCTCTTAAAATGGTATTTCAAGGAAAACGAGACCTAAAATTACTCATTCTGAATTGAAAGTCTAATTCAATTTCTTCCACATTTAGTTTGATAGTTCCATTGGAGATATAACTCTGCTCTTTTGATGGCCTTTATAAATAGATTGTTGTTAGCTGTCCACCCAAGACCACAGTCCAAATTTTTTCAAGCTTCTAGAAAGAAAACATAATGCAGTATTGAGAGTTCCTCCTTTTGTCTAGTGAACTTCATTGATAACTTGGTCCACATATTAAAGTCAGAGTCACATGTCTAATCCATTATCATTCTTACATCAATTCTCATCTGAAATGTCCAATTGCATAGTTCAGAGCACAAATCAACAAGAGAAATGTTGTAATCAAATGCAGAGAATGTTTACTGGAGTACACGTGTGCGCATATTTAAATACACGTATGTTAATTTTAATATTTCATTATAAACAACAACTTACCCTGTGCCTATTTATAACACTCATGAAATGTTCAGAGATTTAGCTAATAACACATTAGCACTTAGCCAGCTGGAGAAATGGTGACGGCTGCCAATTACTTAGAATTCTTCTAATAAACAATAGTTCCTCCCCCTCTTGAAATATATGGAAATGGACTATTGTTATTTTAAGTGCTGCTGTACTGAAATGGCACCTGTGCATGCTGTAATATGGAACATTGCATTCCAAGTGAGAAACAAAGCTCCATGGAACTCCGTGTCCCAACCTATTCTCTGCAGAATCGATGGATCTATTCAAGACAAAACAAGGAAAAAGAAAAATGTGACAGGGCAGCCATCTTCACTGCTTTGTGAACAAACACTAGACCACGTTTACCTATCACTTATTTTGCCTTATACCCATAGTAGCAAAAGACTGAGCATATTTGTGAAACATTGAAGACAGTCTGGAGAATGCTAGTTTTCCACTTTTTTTTTTTTTTTCAACTTCTATGCTAACAGTTTAGGCATACCTCATATTCCTGTTCACTCAACTTCTTCGATTAAATTTCCATTAAATTACTAGTTGTTGGGTTGTTTTGTTTTGTTTTTTCATTTTCGGTTTTGATTTTTTTCCCGGTTTTTCTTCTACTGTACTTCAGTAATGAGAAAAACACAATTTGTTTTTACAAATCATAAACTGACAAAATGTGGTTTTATTACTATTAAGATAATCCAGTACTTAATTTCCTGCATAAATCTCTCCTGCTCCAGTGGAATTTATGAAATAGTCAGTTTTATAGCCAGTAGAATGGCTAGTTATGGTAAAACAAAATGCTACTGCTGTGGTATATGGCTTTTTACCAAGAAAGTGGCATGCTTCTGTAATCATTTAAACTCCTAAATCTAGATCAACAATAAAACAGCACTTTAAATATATTTATTCAGGTGACTAAGTGTTTGGTTTTTTTTTTTAATTATTTACATTTTTTTTAAATTTAGTTCTTAATGAATTAGAAATATCAGCATTTCTCTTCTTTGTCACGTTGGTGGTTTTTTTGATGTTTTTTTTTGGGGGGGGGGTCTATTTTGTTTTAGTGAGGAGAACAAGCAGTTCTGAACCTTGCTATTGTATCATATAACATGGTATAAATACAAAGATTTATGATCATACTGAATTGCAAAACATCACCATGAACCAGTACATTAAGAAAGCTAAAGAAATCAATCTTATTGGTCTGTGTCCTCCTCTAACATTCAATAGGTGAACCAATATCACAACCAAAACCATTTTTTAAAATACACATAAACTTTTCCAGGCATAAATCTATTTGGACACGCTGATATTCATTTGTAAGACCAGTGCAGTGGTCCAAGAGGCTGTAAAGTCTGGTAAAAGACTCGAACAAATTACTTCTGCAATGCACAAACATGTTATGATTCAGATTGTTGTTGTTTATGTGTGTACACATAGAAATACATTCTTGTGTTACTAATGTTCTCTTAGTTTAGACTTGGGTTCTGATTTGATTAATATATATATTTGATTTATATATATATATATATATATATATATATATATTTATTTATTTATATACTTGAAATTGCTCCAAAAGAAGGTTTTGGCTCTAGCCCACTCCAGATAAAACTAATGTATCTTCTCACACCATATTTCTGAAGACTTTTCTGTGTCCAAGAAAACCCTTCTAAGTATTTTATCCATATTCAGAGGTACAATCTGCAGAGTATATGACCATTATGTTCACTGCAATTAGCATATTAAATCAGCATTTCAGCAGTGCTTTCTCCAACCTCCGTAACTAAACCAAAAAAAATGTTAAATTGTCCTGAGGCATTGTAACATGCCATTTTTCCTCAGGAGGGAAAAAAAAAAATTAAAAAAAAAAATTAAAAAGTCTGATCAAAGCCAATTAACAAGATTAGAGTTAAATGCTTTACCCCTTGTAATAAAAAAAGTCTGTTACTGTCAGTGTACAGTACAGATCCGTTTATCTGCGAGGCTTTCCCATAAATGTCACTTGCCAAAAACCACTCCTTTGAATGACCTCCAAGACAGTCTACTTAACTTGACTGTGCTCTTGCTTCTATGTTAATTAGAATATAAGTGGTAAATATTTACTAATTGCCCTCTGGGTAAAAAACTAAGAAGTCTTAGTCTGTTTTGTTAAAGTAACATTAATCTAGCAACACTTTCAGAACACAATCTAGACAGGTCTATCTTAATTAAATGTCCTCTTCCTCTACCATTTTTAGAAGCAGAAGTTTCAGAGATGTTTAGATTACATCTATATGGAGGGAACAGGCCCAGCAGGGCCTCAGATATTGCTGTACCTCCATGCTGCCTGCTCTGGTGGGAGAGTGGTTTCAGATACCCCCATTTTAGCCTGCCCACATGCACTGTATCTTCTACCAGCCCCCATCACACCAATAGTGTGTTCAAGTTCTGTTCTTCCACATTCTTCCAATGCCCTACTTACTTGTGTCAGGGCATTGTAGGGAATTGTGCAGGCCGGGGTCTGGGGAGATGTGCCTGCATGGAGGACACCCACCTGGGGTAGATAAGACACAGCCTGGCAGCCTGGGCCCCCAGGCAGGAGCCTGGCAGCTGGGGGACATCAGGGCAAGCCACAGCATTGGGCAACTTCTGGGGACAGGGATGGGATAAGCCTCCGCAGGATGTCGGCCTGCAGGTGGGCCTGGATCTGCAGGGCCCATGGTTGAACAAGGCAGAGTAGTGGGTAGATGGAAACTGGCCTTGTTGTGGAATCACAGAGACAGGGACTGAAACAGGGCTGAAATGGGGTCCCTCACCACTGGGTGAGATGGGGGGTGCTCCAGCGGTCCCAGCAGGGACAGGGAGGCCCCTCAGTGCTCTCAGCCCTAATCAGTAGAAAACCTGCCATACCACAGGCTTTTGTTTTTCATATTCTTAGAGCTTGTCTGATTTCACTCAACAAAAATTTTGCTTAAAAATAAAATGCAAGGTTGATTAAAGAACAGGATAGAAGTTAATATCTTTAATGCCAGGTTAAATCAATAAGACATTCTTATAAGGAATATAGCATTCTTTTTATTTGTAGTCTTTCTTAAAAGTTCAGGAACAAGTGACATTATTAGATGCATGAGGGAGAAGGAAAGGAAGTGTTTCTTAGTTTAAAGACAAGATCAACAACACGAAGAGATGATAGCAATACATAAAGAATAATTGGAGAATGTTGTTGAGCAAGCATTGTAACCCTATGTCAAACTTTATTATATGGAATTTCAAAACATTTAGTTTTTAACACAGATAATGGGAACGTCCATAAAAGACAAAAGATTGGATTGGAAAACTATCTAGCTATTCTTCAGGGCATACCTCAGATAACAATCTAGAGGCGTCAGGAAGCAAATTCTTCTATTTTCTAAATTCTATTGTAAATTTGTAGCACGGAACTGATTACAATCAGTTATGATGTATGTATTTATGTAAGTAGGGAGAGATCCAAGTGAATGGAAAGTTTTATATCACCTTAATGACTTAGGATATTTAACAAAATGTCTAAAGTTCTAAGCTTTCATTGTGCTTTCTTGTTTCTTATTGGATCACAACTATTTTTCTTGGATCAAGTATTAAGTTAAAAAGAAAAGAAAACAAACAAACAAGCAAACAACAACAAAGACAAGGTAGGTAGTTCCTGAACTTCATCCTACATTTACATGCAATATAGGATCAGAATAACTGTATGTTATGCTTAGGGGATTTATTTTTGTCTAAGATCAGGACTAGAAAATGTATGATGGATCCCAATAAGACATTCTGTTAAATTATTAGTATCTATGATGGAATCCAGTGTCACTGAAAAGAAAGACAAGAAAAAAGATGACAAGTCTTGTCAGGGCTTCTCTAGTGATGGGGGCTTTCTCTCTGATGAGATGAAAACATAAAGGAGATGCTAGTGAAGCCATTTTCAACATGATTCTATTAATACATTTAAATGACTGTTCAGAGAACAGAATAGTGTGCTAAACTGTACTAGATTCAAGACAAGCATTTCTGGTCTTTTCCAATCCTGCTATCTGTTAAACGATGATTGAAAATAAAAGCCATATTTAAATATCTGTATAGTTGTTCCAGTGTTTCTGGGATTTGGGAAGGTGGGAGTGGGGAAGGGGTTAGGATTTTTTCCTAGAAGCTTACAATAGCCTTCAGCCAAAACCTATATTTTATAGGCAAAAATGCATTAGAAGGGATAATTTGTCCCTTGAGACATCTACAGTTTAAGCAGACATCTGGGTGGGAGGAGAAGAAAGGAGGCACTAAAGAGGGTCAAAAAACAGGTCAGCAGCAAAGCTATGAAGAGAAGCCAAGCATCATGTCATCAACCCTAGGGCCTCTAGGCTAGAACAGCTTACTTGGGAAATTTCATTGATACCTACATACTTTTTATCAAAATCCACTCAACAGAAATGATATTTTGCTCTAATTCTCTTAGGGCAACCAGGCATGCAAAGATGCTCCTTGGCTTGGAACTGTAATATAGCGCTGCAGCTGCTTCCAGAAACACCAGGAAAGCATGTGTGTGTTGGGAAGGAGGGGTGGAGGGAGAAGGTTAGAGATCTCCTGGAGGAATATGAAAGACATAGCATGATTGCAGCTTCTTACCTCGACTGCCAGTCCAGCCTGGAATCTGCTCTTTGAGTAACCTTGCCTTCTGCCGTCCTATTGTTCACTATTCATCTCCTGCCTAGGCTTTTAAAGCTTTGGCTTGGACAGGGGTTATACAGGTGGTCATGTAATCAATAGCCAAATAAATACAAATGGGGGAACCCAGGCTGAGTTCAGATATGTTTTCATTAAATAAACTGTTGCATACCTTGTGGAAGGGAAATAGGACTTCTCTCACTATTGGACTTTCTCCATTATTTCTAACTTGTTGAAGTCAAAAACCTACAGCTGAACTTGTATGGAAAATTTCTGTTGAAATCAGCAGGAGATTTGCATATGTTTGCTATATGACCCAATCAGTGTGTAATCTACTTGTGTTCTGGTTTTAATTAGGTACAGATGGGCAACCAGTTTCCAAAATAAATAGTGATTCCAATGAAAATGTTCTTTACCTACTCAGAACAAACCTCAAACCATTTTTTAAATGTTTTATGTTTTTATTTGTGCCTTTTTGGGTTTCTATTTAGTCAAAAGTAGAAGTACCATATTTCATGTGTTGTGTACTTCCAGCTGTGACCAGAGAATGAACACGAACTCAAAAGAAAATCTGTTCCTAAATAGTTTTTCTGTTTGATTTTGTGACTCATTAAATAGTTTATCTGGCCACCTAACACGTATTCTTTAAAACTTTAGACATTAGCCTTAATCTTTTTACTCCTATAAAGTGACTGAAAATTATAGGAAAATTGTTGTATTTTCTTGAGATATTGCCCAGAATAGAAAATCTCTTTCCAAATCTTAAACTAAAGCTGATGTTGATATAGTTGCTACAAAATCAATAAGTATTTTCATTTATTATTCATTGTGGGTTTCTTATGCAATAATTTGAGGCAGGATATGGTTTATATATCAATCTTATTACATATAAGTGTTAAATGTACTTTAATTTGTATGAATAAAAAACGCACTTCTGATTATTTTTTCCTCACCACTGAAATTGCTTAAGAGAGCTATTGCGTTACTTAATGGATATGTTTCTGTAGTCTAGTTAAAATAGTTTAATTGACCAACAGCTGCAATAAAACAATTCTATTTACCTTCATCTGAGAATTTTACCTTCCCTAATGTTTACCTTCTCTCTTGCCTTGCCTGTTTTGAAGTTAACATAGTTAAAAATACTGGAAAGGGAATTATAAATTGAGCAGTAATGACAGTGAGGGTCTACATTATTCTAATCAAAATAACATAGAGTCTTTCATCTTCAAGAATCTCAAAGTAATACATGATCTTTATATATTTATGTCTTGCCAGTACTGTTCTCATCAAAGTGTGTCGATATCATTTTTGATGTCAAAAAGTGCAGTGTTTGTCTTCAAGATTTCCAAAACATTAAACACATGGGAAAGAGATGAACAAGAAGAACCAGGCATGAGGAGATGTACTTGCACCAGAAGGATCAGAACTGCATTATGAGAAATGTTGTCTGGACTGGGTGGCCTATTACAGGGTGATAGGATTATGAAAGGATTTAAAAACAAGGTGAGCACAGGGTACTCCTCTTTTTGCTATACTCTTACAGTTCATAGGAATCAATAACTAAACACCTTTCCAAATCAAAGACTTTAACTTTTTGTATTCATATCCACTAGTGGATGTGTTCACCATTTAATTGTGCTGTTCCTTTTTGAATACGTTACAGTTTTCTCCTCCATAATAATCTGTAGCAACAAGGTCCAGTGTGCAGTGTGAAAAAGTATTCCTTTGTTTTCTTTTTGTGTTTAGTTTGTGGAACCAAGTCTGGGAAAAACATACATAATACTATGCAAACACACTATAAGTGTGTTATGAACCTTTCTTTTGTACATAAACTTTCTAATCTTTAAAATATTTTAACCAAATAGAACCCAAATATGAACTAGTGATATCTCCATCAGTGTAGCTTCTCTCATGAACACTGCCAATACGGAATTCTGGCTCAGAGTACAAAACTTTAAGGTAAAACTGGGAAAAGACAAGTTATACCAGTGGTATTTGTACTCAGAGGAGTTTATTTTCTTAACAAACCACTTAAAATCATGATTTATGCGTCTGAAGTGGGCGAGATTAAGTAAGTCAGCTAATATGAGATAGTATGGCAGTGCATTGCCTTTAACAACATAATTTAGCCTTTCAGTTCACTGATGAGAAAGGCTTTGAAGATGCATTTTTCCTATAATATTGTGGAACTAATTTTTTTTTTTAAGTTAATGATGACCAGATTACTGATCACAAGCACATCCAAAACGTCTGTCTTTATTTGTCACACTTCTTAACTCCATATCCCAGTGGACATTTCTAGCAATTGTAGAAGGAAATAAAAAGACTAAACTCTGAGTTTCCTCTCTTACTAGGGATGGCAGAGTCCTTTCTTTTGTTCAGGCAATTAAATTCTGTCCCAGTGCATGGCGTTGTCAGAAAAGATTGAAAATCTGATTATTTAATCCTTTAAATTCTTTGAAATTCCCCTTCTGGTATATATCAGAAGTAACTTCACTGAAGAATTTTGAGAAGAAAATCTCATCTTCTGCAAATACATAACTTTTTTTATTGGTCAATAAAAATTAAAATAAAATAAAATAAAATAAAATAAAATAAAAAAGGCTTGATTTTTATTTAAAAAAAAAAAACAACTATTATTATAGTTTCTACATTGAAAATTATTATTAAGCAAAATCCTCAGTTCTGTATAACTCAATGAGCTGATCAGTTTCTTTGGATGTGTATGCAAGATGGTTGCAATTCCATGGCATTTTCTGTTTGTAGAAGATAGAACCCATCAAGCTGATAGAATATTCAGGAACATAAATATATACTATAATATGTGCTATAATAAATAGCACAGGCATATCTCTCAATCTTAATAAAAAGGTGGCATTGAAAAAGAAACCACTCTGTAATTAAATAAATAATTTTTGTAACTAAATATTTTTTCCATACATTGCCCTTCTTTGTTTCTCCTAATGATATCAAATATGCTAGAGAAGTCATAAATTTACTTCTCACTAAATAAGAAGAACAACTTGTAGAATGAATACATTTAGCCATACTTTTATGTTTAGAGCCCCGTTTAATACAAATTTGAGGTTTGCACAAATGACACTATCCTACAGATGTAGCTCTAACACAGTATGTGGTTTATGCTGAGCCGTTAGAGCTATTAAAGCACATTAACATTAAGTAGTGTAATAACGTGAACTGTGCTTTCTGCATTACTGAAATGTTTCTTTCCTTAATACTTTTATTCTGTATGATTTATTACCATGCAGCTGAGCTAATTTCAGTATTGCATGTCCAAACATTTTGGCCCTGTTTGGGCTAGTCATAAGTCTTTGAATAAAATTCAGTTTGATTAGACAGTTATCTTTGGCTGATCAGGTGTGTTCATCTCAACAATGAAAACACACACTATCACTGTACAAGACTGCAATCTGAACAGATTATTTCTGTTGTATTGAGTGCTTTTTGATGAATAACTCTGGAAAAATATTGGAATAGTTGAAACTGTTCACATGGGTTTTCTTGTTTTTCATTTGTTTTGTTGGTGGTGGTGGTTGTTTGTTTTTAAGAGAGGCCATGACTAATACCAAGATCATGGAGTGACAGACAAAGCTTAAACAGAAAAATTGAGCTGAAATAATTCTCCTACAGAAGCTTAGCAGAGAAGTGGCAGCATCAAAGTGAGAATTTCCCAGGTTAGAGCCTCTCTTCAACATTGCAGTTGCTGTTTTCAGTGATTTATTTGTCCCTTCTGTAGTTGAGTTTTATGTTAAAGTTGAAGAGTAGTAAACATTCTATAGAGTGTTTTGTCTTTCGTTGGGAACTTTAATATTGGTCATTCTCTCTGAAGTATAGTTGAATGTCTCAGATAAACTATTGACAGATAAGAGTACATTATACCTGACTAATGGAAAATCTTTTCTTCTGTAAAGGTCATGGTGCTTTTTTTTCATTTTTTTTTTCTGTTAAATAAAGCTTCATGTCCAGTTCTAGCAACAATGTAGCTGAGATGTTCTTACTTTATCATAAAATAATTGCATTACAAAACTGGAAAATCTTCAAGTCCTTTCTCTCTCAGAACAAGACTGCACTGAAAAGTGAGAGAACAAAATGTTTCTGAGCAAACCAACATTCAGTGCCAAACATAGAATGCCACATTAAAGATTTTTTTCTTAAAAGATAGTGACACTGTGGAGCTTCTAGTACATCCTAGGCTATCTTGGCAAACCTTTGGGTGTATATTGTGTGTTATCCATTTCAGAATCACAGAATCACAGAATTGTAGGGGTTGGAAGGGACCTCAAGAGATCATCGGGTCCAACCCCCCTGCCAAAGCAGGTTCCATAGAGCAGGTTGCCCAGGTAGGCATCCAGACGGGCCTTGAATATCTCCAGAGAAGGAGACTCCACAACCTCCCAGGGCAGCCTGTTCCAGTGCTCCATCACCCTTACCATGAAGAAGTACTTTTGCATGTTGGTGAGGAACTTCCTGTGATCCATTTTGTGGCCATTGCCCCTTGTCCTGTCCCCACACACCACTGAAAAGAGGTTGGCCAAATCCCTTTGTCTCCCACACTTAAGGTATTTATAAGCATTAATAAGATCCCCTCTCAGTCTTCTTTTCTCAAGGCTGAACAGACTCAGGTCTCTCAGCCTTTCCTTATACAGGAGATGCTCCAGAAGTGGTTTTCATTTCATTGAAACCACAAAGGCAAATAGACCTCCCTACATCAATCCCATCTCTTAGTCTGTTTTGGTTTTTCACTTAAAGACATCAATGCTAAGGACCGTGTTTTCAAGAGTGACATACCACATAATGAGGAGATATACTTTATGTACATCTTCTGTTTATCAAAAGAGAATTTCCCCTTACTTTGTAACTTATTGGATACCTAAAGAGCAAGTTCCTTGCAATACTGTCCTTTATGTTGCATTTGGTAATTCACAAAAACTCATATAAGGACTCTGATGCTCTAAACATATGACACTTTATATCATGCCTTAAAGATAAAAATAGTTAAGCATAATATTAAATGGAAAGCAAAATGTAATCCAAACAGAGTTACCAACAGTAGGTCATGACAGGCTTTTCTGAAAAAAAAGTCTACTACAACTTCACACAAAAAATGCATCAGTTCTCTACTACCCAGACTTCTGTAAATGTTTCAGGTGTGCCACACAGAAAGCTGTTCAGTGATCTAGACAATATAGAAGTTAAAGAAGAATTGTAAGGCCGGTGGGGAACTAATTAAAAAGAAGATGGCACTGGGGACTATTAGAAACATCAGACTGGAGGGTAGGTACTAGCCAAATTACTTGAGGAACAGGTTCCATTAATTATCTTTGCATAGATATTAAAAGCATCCTGGCGTTACAAAGCTGGAAGCAGTATCAATATCAGAGAGAACTGAGACTATATATGCAGAGCATGCCTGACAACCCTGAAGACTCATGCAAAATGCTAGGTCATGCACTTGGCAGAATTTTATGTTACATCCTATATGCTGAATATAAATGAGATGGAGGAGGATGGGTTAATGACAAGATGTAGCTATGAAATAGGCCAATGCAGAATATTCTCTAGGATGATGCCAGGAAGATTTTAAGGCATCTTTAGGTTGCGAGAACTGTTTCCTGACAAGGTTAGAGATAGAGAAATGTTAATGCCAATTTTAAAGGACTTTGTGAGACTTGACCTGAATTATTGTTTTGTTTGTTTGTTTGTTTTCTGTTTTGGTCACCGATATTTAAGAATAACTCCATCTCTGAAAGATGTAGTTATGGTCTTCTTATAGAATACCATTTGATCAGAAGTGAAAAACTTCTACAAACAAACTAATTAATAACACTGGACCTATCTGATTATCTATAAATAAATAAATATATAAATAAATAAAAATGTGGTGTCTTGATGGTTTTTACAGAGGATGATATGAAAATAATAGAAGAATTCAATTTGCTGGTACAACAGTAAGTGGCAATATGTATGGATATGTTCTAAGATAGAAACTAGAAGGAGGTTTGTATACATTACAGCAATTGCACATTACAACGTGTCGCTTAAGCTGCATGCAAGTAACAAGTAGTTCAAGTGCATCTTTCTGCTAGAGCTATAACATATGACCTGCAACAACCCTCTTCTAATGTAACAGCCGTTTATTATTCCAAATCCTTAATTATGCACTCCAATACAGCAGCAGAAACTAATGGATCCAGCACAGCAATGATCTCACTGTGTTTCCAGTCAAGCTCCAGATCCCTAACTGGAGCCACTTTTCTCTGGCCTATGAACAGCTTTGGAATGTCTTCCCAGAGGTTTCTGAAGTATATGAGGCAGTATTGTTATGATAATGTTACCCAGAATTAAAACCAAAAGTTACCCAGCATTAAAACGTCCTGTGGGATCTAATATAGTAAACTGAAACTATGTGAATTTTACGTGGTACTGAGCTAAGTTGCATATAGAGTTTGCTGCTCCTGCGCTATGACGTAACTGACTGCAGGGGGGGCAGAAAAAGGTTAATCAGTTTGGACTGCTGAATGAGTTCACCCTTCTGTATATTATTTACTGTATATATATTTATTATCTATGCTTTGTTGCTTCCCATTCCTTATTATGCTAACAACTAAGCTAAATGACAACTGTGGTATACAATCAAATCTGTTGTTGAAAGTATTTGGTTGAAAGCCCTTGTTCATGAAAGAGACATTCTCGGGAACACAGTGGACTATATACCTAACTTTTAAATGGCTAAATATAACCCTGACGCTGACTTATCGTCAGAGATGTTTACATTTGGAAATAGCAAAGAAAACAATATAAGGAAAAAGGAGATAGAGAAAAGTATTATTTAATCCAGTTTGCTAGCTTTTTAAAAACAATTTATATTTTTACTTTTTTTTTTCAGTATAGTCTAATTTTTAACCATTTTTTTCTTTTTTCCTGAGTGCAATGTAACTCTTCATTAAACTGTTATCCTCTAAGCTTCAGAAGAAAAAAAAAAAAAAAGAGTAATTAATATTTGAGAGCAACTTCACTTACTTTTAATAAGCAACCCAAAGTCTATGAAGATAGCAAAAACCCTTAACAAACAAACAAGAATTCATAATTTTAAAGTGTGAGCTATTCCACATAGCAATTAAAAAAAAAAAAAAAAAGCCTATGCAGACCTGGTAGATCACTGAGTATATTCCATAATTTTTCACGTTTTAAACAATTTCATTTCTCCATCCAGAGATTAATGGGTTTAACCTCCTTCATCAATTGAAAATTTTGCCCATTCTCTAAATTCATCTTACCATTTGCAGTAGTCTGGCCCGATATCCTCACCTACAGGCAATCTTCTCCACAAAGTTAATCAGAGGACATTACTTATCACAGGACCATACTTACCATGTACTGTAAGAAGGTAATGGAAACCAGGCAGCATCAACAGAAAAGCTAGACCTACTGTCCCTCCTATTATATATTTATTACACCTTGAGAGATGGAGGGATAGAAATAACACAGGATAAGGTCTCACTCAGGAGCAAGCTCTTAGAGAAAACTGGCATTTCATTAATGAGACAGGGACTCCCACTATGACTATATAGGGCAGCAAAAGCTGTGTATTCCAAATGCTACTACTCACTGTAAGGTTTTTGGCCTTGTAAATGCAATATGACACACATCCTAGACAAATATTTGGTGCCTAAAAACCAGCAGAAAGGAAACAAAAAGAAGGAAAAATACTTTTCTTAGAGTTATAAAGGTTGTCCTTTTTTTTTTTTTGTTTGTCAAATCTGGAAAATTTACCTTAAAGTAAATGTCTTTAATACCTACACAAACTACAATAAGTACAAGAGAAATGTCACTGGAGAAGGAGGAAAAGCACATTTGCCAACTATTTCATTTGCTCCCCATCCACTCTTCATAAGTGAAAAAAGCTAATGTCTTGAAAGCTTATGAGCTGAATGTCTGTATCCCATCATGAATGCTGTTATTGATTCTGCTCAGTAGCAAAGTGAGTGAACAAAAGCAAGGATTCGAATGTAAAGCAGGTGAAACAGCTTTTGACATGTACTTCACAGTTTATTTTACACTGCTTCAAAAGTAGCTGGCTCTCCAATGCCATTAGTGCTGTTTAGATGAATGGGCATTGCAATGGCAGATGGAATTCTCTGATGACAAATGCAAGGTAATGAACACAGGAAGGAATAAATTGAAATACTTACACATATTACTAGGTTGTAAATTAACTCTAAGCAATTACTCAGGGAAAAAAAATAGAGGATCACAGTGGAAATTTCTGGCCAATATACTGTAGGTGATAAAAAAGGAAGTGCAATGTTGAAATATATCAGAAATGAAAATAATTTAGATACTTTCTTATGGGTTTGTATTGTTCCTAGTAATCATGGTATTTGAGAATCTCCTACGCAATGCCATAAATATTAAGAAACATCTGTGGCATAAAATGTAGTTTCTGGTGTTTTATAATGTGCCCAGGCTTCAGGTGCTTGTGTGTGTTTACATGTGAGAAAGACAAAGGGTACTTATGCTCATGTAGGTTATATTTCTCTCACAGAATTACAATGAGCTACGGGATAAAAATATCAGACTTGTATTAATCTTCGGTCAGTATTCCATATGCTGTGATGATACCATTTAAATCTGGCATACACATAAGTTTTATTTGACTGGTACATGTTACAGAAGAAAAATAGTTCATCTGGGCAGCAAGCCTGTTGCAAGAAACAACCTGATTACCTACATTTTACCTGAAGTAATTAAATGATAGAATAACGATAGATTTAGGGCAGCCTCCACTCTCAAGAGATATTAGATCTAAAAATGCAAAAATAGAAAAATCAGTTCACTTTTATTTATAACTCAGATGACTTATTTTTTCTTGTTGTTCCTCAGCCTGAAAGGATTACTCATTTTGTGTCTGCTTATTTTTCTGAAAGTTTCCTGCCAATTGACTCTCATTGCCTTTAACGACATAACTCCCAGTGTCTGGAAGTGTAACTTACATCCACAGTAATTCTTTTAAAATTCAATGATATCAATATTCTTAATTAAAATCAGCTAGGGAAACCACAGCAGTACTATTTTACAATGGAAAATAATATTTAGGGAATTAATGATTATGAATGTTCACTGGAATTCTCTTTTTTTTTTTTTTTTTTTTTTTTTTTGACTGACTTCTCTAGGAAGCCTGTTGCAGTGTTTGACCACTGTCACAGTAACGATTTTTTTTGTTCGTTTGTTTGTTTTTTTTTTGTTTGTTTTCTAATATCTAGTCTGAACCTTCCCTGGCACAGCTTTGTGCCATTACCATACATGCTATCATTGGTTACCACGGAGAAGAAATCAGCACCTCCCTCTCCACTTCCCCTCCTCAGGAAGTTGTAGACAGCAATGAGGTTGCCTTTTAGCCTCCTTATCTCCAAGCTAGACAAAACGAGTGTCCTCAACCTCTTCTCATAGGATATGCCTTCCAGCCCTTTTACCAGTTTTGTTGCACTCTGAATGCATTCAAGTATCTTAACTTTCATTTATTTATTTATTTATTTATTTATTGTGGAGCCCAGGACTGCCCACAATATTCAAGGTGAGGCTACACCAATGCTAAATATAGTGTGAGGATAACCTCTTTTGACCAGTTGGCTATTCTTTGTTTAATGAACACCAATATGTGCTTTGCTATCTTGGCTGATAATTAAATATTGTTTGAGATAAGTGTTTTGTCTGAACTCAAAATAAAGGAAAACTTGTTCTTAGGAAATTTTGACCTGGGTATTGGTAGGTAGGCTGCTCTAAGCTGGAACAGCACCAGAATTCACCATGAAAAGGACTATTCTCCATCCAGGTTTCTTCATAAGTTAAATGTACAATATAGAGAGAAATGGATTTGATGGATCGACTATTTGGTGGATAAGGAATTGGATGGATGGCTTTATCTACAGAATTGCAGTGAACAGTTCAATCTCCAGGTAGAGATTAGTGAGGACTGGTATCTCTCAGGGTCCGTACTGGGACCAGTACTCTTTAATATCTTTATTAACAACATAGACAGTGGGATTGAGTGCACCCTCAGCAAGTTTGCTGATGACACCAAGCTGTGTGGTGCAGTTGACATGCTGGAGGGAAGGGATGCCATCCAGACGGACCTTGACAGGCTTGAGAGTTGGGCCCATATGAACCTCATGAAGTTCTACAAGGCCAAGTTCAAGGTCCTGCACCAGGGTCAGGACAACACCCCCATATCAGTATGGACTGCAGGATGAATGGATTGAGAGCAAAGAGGTGGAGAAGAACTTGGAGACATTGGTGGATGAAAAATTGGACACGACCCAGCAGTGTGCGATTGCAACCCAGAAAGCCAATTGTGTCCTGGGCTGCATCAAAAGAAGAGTGGCTAGAAGGTTGAGGGAGGTGATTCTCCCCCTCTACCCTGTTCTCATAAGACCCCACCTGGAATGCTGCCTTCAACTCTTGGGCCCCCAGCACAAGAAAGACACCGACCTGTTAGAGTAGGTCCAGGCCACGAAGACGATCAGAGAACTGGAGCACCTCTCCTATGAGGAAAAGCTGAGAGAGCTGGGGTTGTTTACACTGGAGAAGAGAAGGCTCCAGGGAGATCTTATTGAAGCCTGTCAAATCTTAAAGGAGGCTTATAAGAAAGATGGGGAGAGACTCTTTTACAAAGGCCTTAACAGGACAACGGGGTAACAGTTTTAAATTAAAAGAGGGTAGATTAGGATTAGATATTACGAAGAAATTATTTCTTGTGAGGTGGTGAGGCACTGGAACAGGTTGACCACAGAAACTATGGATGCCCCATCCCTGGGGGTGTTCAAGGCCAGGTTGGATGAGGCTTTGATCAAACACATCTAGTCAGAGTTGTCCCTGCCTATGGCAGTGGAGTTGGAACTGGATGATATTTAAGGTCTCTTCTAAGGCAAAAAAAATCTATGATTCTATGAAAATAACAAAAGATGTGAAATACACATTGGTTGTTTGTTGTGACTTTAAGGACTAAAAGGAACTAAATGTCTATAATTCATAAAGATAAGGAGCTGAAAGAAGATACAGATGGGAGTGCACAGTGCAGATATAGTGTGTATTACAGAATACAATCTTTTGTGCATTTGGGAAGGATCCAGTGACATATTTGTTGCATTTCAAGTTGACAGAGGTATCCATTTTAAGAAAGACTTGAGTTTTCTGGAGCCACCTTAAATCATCATTGTAGGAAAATAGTCTCTATGGAGATATTCTTGTTACAGCATACTCTGCCACCTCTCCCTTTTCCCCCTTACTTTAAATAACGTGATTTAGGTTTCTTTGTGTTTAATAAAAAGAAGAAAGAGAAGGTGAATTAAATAAGGATAACAATATAGATGTAGGAATGAAAGGGATATTCTGGGTTATCAAGTCCAGTTCCCTTTGTAAAATTATTTTCATAATAGTATATAAAATATGTCCATAACAGTTCTCTGATGCTAAAGCCACCTGACAAGGAATTGTCCATGCCTATTTCATTTATAACTCTTGTTCTCCAAAATAGACTGCATGTTAGGAATGGTCCTAAAAACTTTCCAGATGCTCTGGGAGTTATTTGGGAGAGTGTTAGAAGGTCTGTGACAGGGATGTAGGCAATTGTGTTCCCATGCTCTAAAGGGTGTCTTAGTATTGATTCGATCACTACTATAGGCCTAAGTAATACCTTTTTTTTTTTGTGGTGTAACCCGGGAGACAGCTAAGCACCACACAGTCATTCGCTCACAGTCATTCCTTAGTGGGATAGGAGAGAGAATCAAAGTTGGTTGAGATAACGACAGTTTAATAGGGAAAAAAATTACAAACAAACAAGCAAAAACAAACAATGAACATATCAATTGCTCAATACCAGTCAATGGATGCCCAGCAAGTCCCTGAGAAACGGCAGTCGCCCCGGAGAAATCCCCCCAGTTTTATTGCTGAGCATATCATCATGTCATGTATGGGACATCCCTTTGGCCAGTTTCATAGAATCTCAGGATCATTCAGGTTGGAAAAGACCTCTAAGATCATCTAGTGCAATCTTTAAGTTTGGGTCAGCTGTCCTCATTCTGTCCCCTCCCAGCTTCTTGTGCACCCCATCCTCCTCACTGGCAGAGCAGTATGAAAAGCAGAAAAGTCCTTGGCTCTGTGTAAGTGCTACTCAGTAACAATTAAAACATCACTGTGTTATCACCACTATTTTCATCTTAAATCTGAAACACAGCACCATACCAGCTACTATTAAGAAAAAATAACTCAATCCCAGCCAAGACTAGGACACCTTTATATGTTGATTGAACTGTCTTGGAACTACTTATTTTTGGTTCTTCTTACTGGAAAACTTTTCTAGAAGTTTGCTTCTTTACTGAATAAAAATCTTTTCTAATTTCCATTACAAATTTGTTCATAGCTAGATCATACCCTTTTGTTCTTTTTAACAATGCTATACAATAGTAAACTAGTATATATTCCGTTTTATCAAACCCATGATTTATGTAAAGTAAGAGGAAAATCACCAAGAATGCTGATAACAAGTTCAGAATGAAGTTGTTTGGCACTGAATATTTGACTAAGGCTGCTGCCAACATTTCCTGTAAATTAACTTTGTAATAGTTAATGGGATGCTTTATATCATTATGATCAAGCAGAGTACATTATTGAACCCTGTGGTTTTCGTCTGGGCTTGTGGACCCTGAAGACATAATGAAGAACGAGAAAGTTATGTTAACTATTTACTACAGAAATATACTTAGTAAATCAGTTCATGTAATAACTTCATAATAAATTATCATTCTCTTTTATTTTGAATCAATTTAGACTGAAAATTCTTGATGAAGAGCATTTGTTGGATTTAAAAGTATTTAAAAGTCATAGAACTGAGTGTCTAATTCTCAGCCTGACTGTGCATTGCTCATTTGAATATCCCAATTAACATCCGTGGGATGGTGGTGTGATTAAGTGTCACTTGGTATGTAGAATCTTGTCCAATATAACTTTGGCAACAATTTACTGACAGAAAATTTAAGGTGGTATGAAAAATGTATAAACCATCAACCTGAAAATAAACTGTCAATCTGAACTAATCATATTTTAGTCAAATAGTTTTTTCATCCTGATATATTTACAGGATGAAATCCAATCATTCATAGGCCAGCATCTGCTGAAAAATACAGCTTTTGAAAAATCTGCTGAAAATACAGCTTTTGATACATGTTCTGGCTGTTCCAACTTCTGCAATATTAAGAAAACATGAATATTTTTGCATATTCATGCACATATATACGCTCACCTTGGCCTCTGGGTTAAGCTAAGCAAATTCAGTGCATAAGTCTGAAACTTAACCAGAAGCTATTCTGTGAGTTGGAATCATGGCTCAAAAGATGCTATCCCCATAACCACAGCAAACAAATTTTCACACCTGTGAAAACAATTCCATTTGTCATTGCATGTATGTAAGTATAGATTTTATAGCCACAAAAGTTAGGAAATTTTTATGTAAGTGAAAAAAAAAGTGCATCTTCAAATTTTCTGAAATTTCTTGAATACCTTGGAAAAGCTAGATAAAGATTGAAAGCTGCAGAACTGTTACTGCATGAAAATTATCCTTTTAAGTAATTAATTTATTTAAAACTCCTAAGAACATAGAACAACATGGATGTGTCAAACATTTTAAAACATTGGCCTTTTTGAGAACTATTCCAACTGTTTAGAGGATAGTAAGTATTAATTAATTACTTAATTTGTTTTTGTATAAATGTAGACCATAAAAGTCATTAGTCATCTTACAATGTAACTTTAAGGAAATTCACGTTCTTGTGGAAGGTTTCTAAACTGTACCCTTAGAACCCAGACTGCTGACCTGTCTTCAGCACTTTGGTACAATGTAGGATTCATTTGATGAAATTTACTATTCTGAACTGATCAGCCCATGACCTTTATAGCATGTGAAGATCTAGTCTCAGTGAAGTCCAGGATACAATTCATCCCCTAACTAAATAACTGTCTAAAATAGGTCAGATGAATCACATTCCGAAAGCATTTAATTCTCTCCTTTAACTATTAAGAGAGATTTAGGTCACTGGCTGTGATGTTAACATCTGCATTGTGGAAGCTGAGAATTGTAGGTGAGAGAAAATCCAGACAATGTTTTCTGAATTAACTTACCACTATGTTCCTTTTCTTCTGGCTGGGAAAAAAAAAAAAAAAAAAAAAAGTGTTCATCCACTTGCCAGAGAACTGTTGCTCTTCGATTGCCACAAAACTCCTATTTGTCTGGCTTCCAGAGAATAAAGATTTCTTTTCTCCCCCTTACTCTAGGTCAGTTCCGATTATTGATGTATTTTATGGATATGATGAACTCAATGTTTATGATTGTAGATTTGATGAACTCAAACAGTTGAGTGATATGATAAAGGTGATCAAGATTCAAGTCCAGTGAGATATTTGCTTCTCAGGGACTCTTGACCTCCAGGGGGAAAATGTGTGCTGTACAAGAACAAAAAGATTAAAACTTTAATATGAGTGGCCAGTGAAAAAAAAACTGTTTTTCAGGGCTTCTAAGCACTAAATTCTTTGATCTTATAATGGAAAAAAAATGCACAAAACATTTAAAAACATTTTTAAATGTTTTTAAAAATCAGTATAGTCTGTTTCCACAAACACTGAAGTTCCATATTCATATAGCTATTGGCTGACATGATTACAAAACACAGTAAATATTGTTTGCCTCCTTTAATTATGTAGTTCCCACATGAGTTCTTTTACATAAAATCTTAATTCTCCACTTCATCTGCTCTGATACTCCTCTCTAGACATCTCTTTTTAAAGATGTTTATCTTAATATTTTTCAGAGACAATTTTCAGTTTCTATACTGAATATTAGTTAATCTCTTTGAAGCATAGGAGAAATTCTTCTGGGAAATTGGAGTGAGTAGAGAATAATGGTTCTCCCAACTAGACAAAGAAACATAGCCTAAATACTAAATATAGGGATCAATAGGAAAGAAAAAAAAAAAAGAAAAAAAAAAAAAAAAAAGGACCCTGGAAGAAATGTATGAACTAAAAGTTGTTGCCAATGTGGAAAATTAGTACATTAAGAAGGACTTGCCTACAGGCAAGTATATATATATATAGTATATATAGTATATATACAAGTATATATATATACAAGTATATATATATATATATCTGAAACATGATCTTTATACTATAAACACAGAAATGTGATTGTGATAACCAACCTATTTTGGATAACAAAAAGAGATATTTGAAATACTTCTCAAATATTTTGTGATTTTCTGTCTTCATCTTTCCTACCCTTGGTCCATTTCATTTTGATTCACTAAAATCCTTCTCCAACTCTTTAACCATATTTTTTGTTCCTGTCAGTTCTATTCTCTACCGCTCACTCGCTGAGGTCTTACTCATTTAATTTCTACACAAAGTGAATTTTAGGGCATCTTACAAATCCCTTAAGGTGTTTTTTATCTGTAAAAATCTGACAGACCATTAATGACAGCAATACACAGCAGGCGCCACCAGAATTAAGGAAACATTTCAAAAATGTAAATTGCAAGTTATGATATTCTAAGACTTGAAAATGAAAATTAATTAGACACATTGCAGGGGGGGGGGGGGGGGTATTTGTTTTTCTTGAAGCCATTTTCTTTTTTTATGGAACTAGAGGCTGCTTTTTTGTCTCCTTCCTCCTCACTTTGTGCAATGAGGTCAATAGATCTGATTTGTGATGTCCCTTCACAGGTAGCAATACTGGCTATGGTAGGTGGTCTGATCCAGATCATAAGCTCCAGTTTTAACATGCCTAAATGCAATTATTTTACTTCATTAAAAGTGTCCCTCACATTTCTTTGTCATAAGTACTTGGTTGTTTTTTTTTTTTTCTTTTAACTTAAATTAGATTTCAACTGTTTTATATATATATATATATATATATATATATATATAAAGCCATAGAGCACATAGGGCACATAATTACTGTAATGAAGATGCATTGCTACTCTTTGGGATATACATCAACAATTTTGTCCAATTTGTTTAGGCACTGAAATGACAGTGTACTCCTCAAGAGAAATATCTAGAGATAAGATGATCCTTGCATGTAAGATGAAAAGAAATAGGAGGGTAGCCAACTATCTATACACACACAGTCAGGGGCTTGGTAGCCTTTAAATGGAGGACTTTCTTCTGGATCCACCCGATAGTATCATACCTCTGCTGTGTATCTTATTAAAAATATTGCATTGAATTTTCTATATATTTTTTTTTCACATCTTTCATTCAAGGGTGTAAAAAATCATTGTTAATATTAAAATGTATTCTTCACATCATCCTCAGTGTGCAATTGACATTGGAGATAGTGGCCCAGAAATACACAAAGGTCTTCCTCTGTCCCTCCCTTAGGATGCCATATTTTCAGTGTAAGGTACCACTCAAGCAGGAAGAATTTCTTTGGGTTTAGCAGAACTCAGAATGGCTCTTTGAGGGTATTGTCCTTGCTGAGACTCCATTTCTGGGAGGAAACAGTTATTTGTGAGATTTATTTATTTATTTATTATGTTTCAGATTTTAGTTTTATTCAGTTTAAACATATTTTAATCTGTCTCTCTTCTCCTTCTGAAGTCCCATGGCAGAAGAACTAGAAAAGGAGGAAAGACGACGGAGATGGAGATGGGAAAATGGTGAAGAAGTGAGATAAACACTGAGAGATGAGCTTAAGATAGCAAGAGAATGTTTTCTTTCTGAATAATCATTACCTCGGCTACTTTCAGGACATATCAATGAGCCAGCCACAAAATCTTTGTTGTTTTTGCAAAACTGGTTTTGAATAAAACAAGATTTCAGTGCAATTTATCAATTTTCTCTCTTTAAAATTCACCTTGCATGTCATCTGCAAATGACTTCATTCTTCTATATAATGTTTTGGTTTGTCACTTGTTTCTAAAACTGCTCTTTTGTTTGTTTGTTTGTTTGTTTCTTACAAATATCCATGGAGCAAGTATTCTTGTATCTGCTGGTTTCCTTGTTCTCTATATCAAAGAAGGCATAAATAGTCTGTTATTGAGAGAACAAAATAAAGACATTGCTTAAGGTGTTGGTATGTTCCAGCTTATTTGTCTGAGCATACAAGAGACAGCTGCTCATAACACCTTACTAGAAAGAATTTGGATGTCACCCTTTTGGTGAAAGGTTCTGATAAAAAAATAGGAGAAGAAGTCAAGTAATGGAACAGGTTGCTCAGAGAGGTTGTGAAGTCTTCATCCTTGAAGGCGCAGAGCAATGAAGTGCCAGATGATGCCAAAGAAGGCTGTACACAAAATAGACAGATATCCCACTAACTGAATAGTGAGACTAAAGAAGCAGAGAAGTTAAAGGAACAGAGAAGCACATTAGTAATACCCTTGCCAAGACCATAGTGGGTTTATGAGGCAAGGTTTTGGTACGGGCAAGCTGCAGGGGTGACCTCTGTGGAAAGAATCCAGCAGCTGCCCCATATTAGGTAACAGCCAGTTTCAGCCAGCTTCAAAGGGACCTGCTGCTGGCCAGAGCCAAGCCAAGAAGTGATTTTCTTTGTGCCTCTGTGAGAGCAGATTTGAGAAAGGGGAAAAAAAACTGCAACACAACAGCAGCTGGGAGAGTGAGGAGTGAGGAAACAGCCCAGAAAACCTCAAGGTGAGTGCAGCAGGACAGCAGGAGGTCCTCCAGGCACACAGCAGCAGTTCCCCTGCGGCCTGTGGAGAGGCTCCTGGTGGAGCAGGCTGCAGCCCATGGGTCCCACATGGAGCAGATCTCCATGCTGCAGCCCGTGGAGGAGCCCCCGGTGGAGCAGGTGGATGTGGCCTGGAGGAGGCTGAGGCCCATGGAGAGCCCCTGCAGGAGCAGGCCCCGGGCCGGAGCTGCAGCCCATGGAGAGGAGCCCACGCAGGAGCAGGGGGTCTGGGGGGAGCTGCCGCCCGTGGGGGACCCGTGCTGGAGCAGTTTGCTCCTGGGGGATGGATGGACCCCGTGGTACGGAGCCGTGTGGGAGCAGTTCTTGAAGAGCTGCTGCCTGCGGGCAGCCGCCGCAGGCTCAGTTCTGGAAGGACGGCATCCCGTGGGAGGGACCGCATGTGGAACAGAGGCAGAGAGTGACCGTGAGGGAGTGGTGGAGGTGAAGCACTATGGACTGACTGCAGCCTCCATTCCCCTGTTCCCCTGTGCTGCTCAGGACAAAGAAGGGAGAAGAGGGTGGATGGGGGGAAGGTGTTTTTAGTTTGTTTTCTTTGTTTCTCACTTCTCTAGCTTGTTAGTAATAGGCAATAAATTTCATCATCTCCCTATACTGAGTCTGTTTTGCCCATGATGATAATTGTTGAGTGATCTCCCTGTCCTTATCTCAATCCTTGAGTCCTTTTCATTGTATTTTTCCCCCTTTCCCCTTGATTAGGGGGAATGAGAGATCAGTTGAGGTGGAGCTTGGCTGCCCGTCTGAGTAAAACTACCTCAAGAGTCCTCCAATATTTCATCTGAAGAACAGAGGGTCAGGAGATACTGCATTTTGACACATGCTGTATATGTCAAAGTTGGGTTCATTGAGGACTCAGGCAATACAATGAATTGTTCTTCTCCTGCCTATCACTTCTGAGAAAGATTCACCTTCCAGAAATACCCAGTCATACCTGATTAGGCATGGGGGAAAGAATTTAACTTACTCTGGGAGTCTGAGGGAATTTCAGACAGTGATGCTGCACCAGGGATACTACTGTCCCCTTTCAAATTCAAGCCCAGATTCTTCAAGTATTTTTCTACATTCTACTTATATTTACATGCATGAAAATATAATTGTTTTCTATTGCATGGAATGTTTTCTGTTTCACTTCTGGGTATAAATTCTAGCTCTGCTGGTGAAATCAAATCATATCTAGCTGGAATCCCCATCTTTCTGTGGTTAGCAGGCAGTGTCATTAGAGGGTAAGCCACTGGGAAGCTTAGGGTATTACCCTGCTGATACTGTAGACCTCTAACAGTAATTTACGTGCAGCACACAGTGGTCTGGCACCCACTCTTGCTTAACTGGAGTAAACCCAAAACAGCTTCTCAGAAAAAAAAAAAAAAAAAGAAAAAGAAAAAAAAAAGTTGCATAGAAAATGCAGGAGTCACACAAGCATTAGCTGTAAGAACAGAGTAGTCTTTCCTGATATTAAAAAATTTTCATGCAGCTCATTTTATGCATATATCTCAAAAGAGTATAAGGGAGATGAAAGCAATGCAGAGTGCTTGAGATGTATTTCTTGGCTTTACCAAACATGTCATTAAGTCATTTTTATGAGAAATGGGGAAACTGAGGCAGATATCAGTAAACACAGCAGGTCAATGACTTAACTAACAGACTGCAAACAATCAGAAATTAGTTTAACTATATATAGGCTATCTGCATCTAGGTACCACTTAATCCATTTACTTATATATTGTGTCTTTTTTCTCTATTTTTTTTAAATAGTTATAAAACAAAAGCTCATTATGCAGAGATTGTGGTTTTCTTTACAGTGAATACTGTTTATAAAAAAAAGTTCTTTATATCAGTGGCTACATCCTTGCATTTAATTTTTCAGTATGAAGTTGTGATAAATGTCCTTTTTTCATGCCCCAATAGTTATTATATCTAATGGTTATATCATTTAACTGTAATAGCCAAAGCTGAGCAAATAAGTCATAAATAGCCAATCATTTATTCAATTCATTATTCTTCTTGTAGTATTAATGAATTGTCAATGACATTTTCATGGACATATTAACCTATTGGAAATTAGTTATCAAAGAAATGCTGCAATTATTTCTTGGTCTATAATCTGAGAATAAGTAAGGCTGAGGTATCCTTTGCAACAATTAGAGGAGTACTTTTTCTTACGCCCTTCCCCTCCCCCCCCCCCCTTTTTTCTTTTTTTTGGCTAAGCAGTGTTTAAAGTTTTTATGCAAGAAAATGTATAATTTCACATCAAAAAGAAAAGATCAAATATTTCATCCAAAAACAAGTTCCTTATCTTACAATTAGAAGATGTTTTTCAATTTGCAATGATATGTACATATATTTAATTTTGTGTACATTTTCTACAGAAAATTAAATTCTGACAGGCTATGATCAGTGTGGTAAACACTGACTATTCAGTTGTTGCTTGGGTACATTTGACAGGCCACATGAATACTCCCTTTACATCCTCAGATAACATCTACTTTCCAAAGGGAAAACTTATGTGTATACATTTCACATGGCTTTCTTAGGGAGATTTTTTTTGTGATTCCTCTAACACGTTAATGTTTCAAAATGCTCCAAGCAAGAAGAGTCCTTTAAAGTGGTAACAAAAGCACTACAATAAAATAACCTGTTCATTGGGACAGGAGAGACAATATTATCCAACAAATTTTGTCTAGCTCTGGACTGGAAACTCCAACAAAGAGGAGAGGAGGCCACTTTCTTTTATTAAGTCCACATAACTGGCAGCACCACAGTTTATCTTCTGTCTTAGCTGGGACTTCTTAGTAAAACTGCATGTGCAGTAAATGGTATAGAATAATACAAAGAGATGAACTTTTGTCATGGAAACGTTTCTCTTCTTCCTGTCACTTCCCAGTGTTGGTAAATATACAAATTATCTTTCAGAACTAATAATTGGAACCCACAGAGTAAAAAAAGGAAGGAAAATGATCTTGTATTTGTATGAGGAAGTCTATGTACAGCACAACTGAATAACTGTGGCTGCCACGCTACAATAGTGTGTTGACTAAAAGAAGGATATAAAGAAGTGACTCTGTTATCAATGAGCATTGATCCATCCTACAAACAGATATCATCTGCTAAGCCTAATAATCTCTTACAGCATTGTTCACTGAAGAAATGAAAACAGCAGCCACACTGCTGAGTCAATATTTACAACTCAGTGAGATTTAGGTGCACCAGCAGTACAAATGTGCCATGTGTAAGCAGTTTCGGGGCTCTGCTGTTGTGCCCCAGCCAGTCCTGAGCTGCAAGCAAGCAGCCACCCTGCACTGCAGGTGCCTGGTGCCCCACAGGGGATGACAGGGTTCCAAGTGTCATACGGAGCCACGTGGTCTCAGGAACGGTTGTGAATGGGGGTAGCAGGAAATAGCTTTGTTTTAGGAAACAGAATAACTCATGTTCCTACTGTTCCGTTTGCAAGGCAGAAATATTTCTCAGCTGATGTAATGAAGTACATTTGAATGAGTTGCCCTAGCAGTTTTTTTTAACTCTTTCCAAAGCCCTTATTAATTTGATAAAATGTGGTGGAAAGTCACCTTCAAAATTGCCTAATAGTGTTTCATCTTTTGGTTAAAACTGCAATTGCTAACACATCTTATGGATTTATGGCATAATATAAACTTCTTCAATAGAATTACTGTGTAAATTTTCTCACTGTGCATGTAAGCAACACAGCTTGTACAAGTAACTCAAAAGAATTCCACAGATTTGCTTGGGCGTGAAGATTGGCAGGACCTAGCACAAACAGTGTCTTTTTGCTAAAAGGACTGAAATAACAGGAAGGTTTTGGGGGTTGTTTGGTGGTGGAGGTTTTATGGAAGAGGAAAGCCCAGATCCTCCCAGAAATGTGTCTATAAACCTTGTCTATAATATATTAAGAAGCTGCAACTTCAAAGTAAGGACAATCTTTTTTCAAAGAGACTTTGAAAGACCAAAGACCTTTTGTAATGTCAAGATTAGTTGTTGAGAAAGCTAGATGTGTACGATGACCATGCTGATTGAAGCTTGGTGGTAGCACCAGAAATTCAGCTACGGTACAGACTGAGTGTCACTAATTTTTGTGGAACTATACTGGTTTGCATAAAGCTGTTGCAACCTCACAGATGAGGAACTGGGATCTAATTAAGGCTGGGATTTTTCTATCGCGGTAAAGAGGGAAAGGGCAGAGTATGAGCCAAGCAACAGAAATGGGGTTGTGGGGAGCTGTGTGAGTTGTTGCAGCTAACCCTAGACTGGAGGTTGACAAGAATTGTTGCTTTGGGGATTTGTCATCTCATTCAAACTGATGTTTTTAGGAAGAGAATGGATTTCTGGGATGTAGGATCACTGCTTCAACTTCATGTCCAAACCTCATATGCATGAAACCTCTCTAGACCACAGGTAAAATCCTAAAGTAGTAATAAACCACTTTTCCCATTTCCTCTCTCTCCACTAAAATCCTGGCAAATCTTCTCAATGCTCTTTTGAGGCAGAAATATCAAATGTCTGCAAATATTTTTACTTACTGCTTGTGTTGCCCTGGACTGCAGAGAGGGTGGAGTTGGTGGGCAGTGCTATTTACTAGCACTGGCACTCTGCCTGTGAGAAAAGGAGTAGCAGCAGCTTTTGCTCATGTGACTTTTGCATTAATTCAGCATGACCAAAGTTTGCCCTTAGAGTAAATGTGAGGTTCCTTCTGGTAGCCACTGAGTGTCAGGACCGCAGTCTTGACTGCTGGCCCAATAGTCTCAGAAGATCCAGTTTTAAAATAAGAAATACTGATTGATTTATTTTATTTTATTTTATTTTATTTATTTAGTTTATTCATTGAGTTTGATTCATTTTGATAGTGCCTAAATAGTGTTGTCTCCTTAAACACAGTCTGAGACACTTTCTGGGGTTCGTAAAGGTGCCAACTTCAGGTATCAACGAGTAGCAGAACAATGAAGTTAAATAAATGTGGTTTTTGGTATTTAGGCCTTTTAGAAATTGAAAGTGAACGCAATTCCTTTTTACATGAGGCCATTCTCGTTTCTTTTCTTCACTGAGCTCTGAGCATCTACTAGCACCTTGGAAAGCAGTTTTTAAAATGCTTGAGGAACTGTCAACTAACTTTGAAAATTAAATTTTCTGTTTCTTGGCCAATGGCATAATTGGTGCCTTTTTTTTCTGGAAAAAAAAAAAAAATATATATATATATATATAATTTCCCATAGTACAAAGTGTATTTTATTAAAACCTTGTCTCAGGGAGACCATCACCCTATTTGTAAGTGCCCATGCTCTCTCCATGCCAAACAAAGTACATAATTTTATGAGGGATAAAAAAGTAGGGAAAATATCAAATCTGCGATCAAGTAAAAGCTCTCCAGAAAATTCAGAGATTTTAAAGGCAATAAAATAATAAAATAAAGTGTGGATTATTTTTGAAAACATATTGGGGGAAAAAAAAAAAAGGATTAATTGTTCTAAAAAAAAATGAAAAAAAAAAATGACATTTGATAACATCCACTTATGGCTATTCAGTATGTGGAGCAAGACAGTGTGCAATAAAACTCCTGACACATACAGAGACTGAACATAGGACCTTAGCACCAAATTTTTGCTCTGTGGGTCCATTCCTTCTTGACTACACTACTTACCAATACAGAAACATTTTAGCGTCATTTGAACTTTGAATTTTTGAAATCTGACAGCTCAGCATTTGGAACCAGAGCATACTAGATGGGGATAACGGGAAGATTTACTTAAAAAAAAACTCACTGAATCCAAGCAGAAACACTCGTGCAGACATCCAATGAAGAAAGATATATGTGAGCGTGTTGCCCTTAAAACTTCATAAAGGTTACTTATATTCATGTGCTATTATTTAAGGCCAAAGGAGATCTCCTTTCTAGTAATTATCGTAAGGCTATTCAAAAGCAATTTTAGTAATGCTGGCTGGAGAGTTTCTCTGAGCTGGAACTTATGAGTCTTTACATAATAATAGGTTAACATATAAGTTAGATTGTAATTTGTAAGGTTAATTTGTAAGTGAAGAAGATCTCTCTGCTGCTCAAGTTTCTGCCTCATTGTTGCCAACTGTTCCAGGAACAGTACCTCTAGCTGTAGTATTTTTAAGGATAGATTATATGAACAATATATCAGGCTGTCCATTGAGCTACCTGTCACACTGACCCACATCAAGAGAAGCTTTTAGGTGGACCCTGGGATATTGCCTGGTGCCACTGAACCTTTGCTCTGTTCCCCAAATGCCGGAAGACTGGAACAGCCTCTCTGATACAGAAGCAAAACCTTCTCTGCCAGGAGACCCACACCTAAGAAAAAAAAGCAACCTTTGATTTCAGAGGTCATAACCAGATATATGCATATACTAACTGAATAAAAGTCATACCCTCTGCTGATATCCATTATTAGTGCAGCAGGCTGTGATCTGGAAATGAAGTTAAATAGCTTGGAGTGTTCCCAAGTAGGCATGGGTCTAGTTATAAAAGAGATAGCTTTGTGTTCAGTCTGAGTGAGCAATATTATCATGGTTTTCTAGTTGTTTTCCTCATGAATATGTATAGATGTGTGTGCATGTGTGTTTTTTAATTGAAGCATAAAGCTGAAGAGAGGATACATTAACATACTAGAGTTAATATACTGTGTCCAGTGAGATATATTACTTAAGTTAATGATTATGGTCATACTAAAAGAAAAAAAAAATATTTAAAAAAAAAAGTCACATATCCTCCGGAAGAAAGAAAAGAGCACTGATTGTCATCAGGTGCTCTTAAGAGCACATCCAATGTTAAATAATGAGAGGTTGACTGTAGACTTTCTGCTTGCTGTCCTTCAAGTCCAGAAAATGGACCACCCCAAGTGCACGTACACAAATAAGGCACTACTAAGGGCACAGCATGATGGGGGAAGCTCTCACACATTTTCTGGAAAACACCATGACTGGGTGGCTCTCTGGAGAGCCTGCATGGAGCATGGGGAAGAGACAGCAGGAATTACAAGTTTGCATGTTATTGCAAGGCTACAATCCCACTGGGATCATGAAGGTGTGGTGGGATAGCTCACGACTGAGAGCTGCCGTGGATGGTTACAGGCTCTTTATGAAGGACAGGCTGGGAACATGGGAGCTGCCTGTTACGTAAGGGAGCATTGGGGACACAAAGAGCTCTGTCTGGGATCGGAGTAGCCAGCTAACAGTTTACAATCCAGAATTAGCAAACATACCAACATGGGTGTCATTGAAGTGGCTGTTTGCTACAGACCACCCGATCAAGAAGATGAGACCTTCCTCAGAAAGTGGCACAAAGTTCAACTGGAGGTCAGGTACCAGTAGTATACCCAAGCGTAAATCGTGGGGTCAATACTGTTTACCTTCAATACTGATCAGGACAGTTGATGGGATAGAGTATATACTCAGTAAACATATAGATGATACTCAGCTAAAAATGCATGATATACCAGATGGTTTTGATGCCATTTAGATGGACCTGGACAGGCTGGGGAAATGGGGAACCTCAGGAAGTTCAACAAAGGGAAATGCAGAAGTCCCAAGCTAGGAGAGATGCAAAGACATACAAAAAACAAAAATGTGTGTGTGTGTGTGTGTTGTGGTTTTAACCCGGCCGGCAGCTAAACACCACACAGCTGTTCGCTCACCCTCCCCCCTCCCTCTCTGGGATGGGGGAGAGAAACGAGAAAACTGAGGCCTGTGGGTTGAATAGAGACAGTTTATTAGGACAGAAAATATAATAATAATAATAATATGTACAAAACAAGTGATGAACAATACAATTGCTCACCACCCGCTGACTGATGCCCAGCCTATCCCCGAGCAGCCAGCCCCCCCACCCCGGCTAGCCACCCCTATATATTGTTTAGCATGACATCAGATGGTACGGAATACCCCTTTGGCCAGTTTGGGTCAGCTGTCCTGGGTCTGTCCCCTCCCAGCTCCTGCTGCACCCCTAGCCTGCTCACTAGCAGGACAGAGCGAGAAGCTGAAAAGTCCTTGGCTTAGTGTAAGCACTGCTCTGCAACAATTAAAACATCAGCATGTTATCAGCACTCTTCTCATCCTAATCCAAAACATAGCACCCTACCAGCTACTGGGAGGAAAATTAACTCTATCCTAGCTAAAACCAGGACAGTGTGTGTGTGTGTGTGCGTGCACGTGCGTGTGTGTGACTTGCGCTCCCCTTTTAAATTCTAATAGCCTTTTCTTGAGGAGGAAAAACATGAGAGACAGAAGTATTTTTAACATCAAGACAACATAGAAAAGCTTAACATTTTTAATTTAGAAGTTTTATTTAAAATAAGTTTCTTTAAAAGTTCTGCTGTAGTGAAATATTTTAAAGTATTTTTAATGAAGACATTTCAGCAGTCTCTATTACAGGGAACACTCCATCCTTTTTGAAATGATACACACAACAAAAGAAGCTATTAGATGACCTTAAAAAGACTTTTGTATTTTGTTCCAAGTCAGATTTTGAGGGCTTTGAGTTTTGTCTTGTTTATGTAAAGCTAAAAGAGATCATTTACTGTTGGTCAAAATAAATTCTTCCTTATTCTGTGAAAAACACATATCTTATTCCACCTAAAACATTCGAACATCAATAATTTAAAAATTATTTAGACTTTATGAGGGTTTTTTTTTGAAAATTAGTTTCCTGAATCTAAAATGAAAAGCTTAAAGACACTCAGAAGATAGATAAAAACTTGTTTGAAGGCATTTAAAAAAAGCAGTAGTGTCAAACAGCAAACTTGGAGCTAGGAAGGAAGGGGTACATCATTTTGCACAGCATAGCTCATGAGGCCTCAGAGAAGGAACTGGACAGTAGCCAAAGAGCAAGTAAACAGTAAATTACTCACAACTCAGCAAAACTTTGAGCGTTTTGAAAACATTTTTCATAGTTATGGCTTATGGCTATTTTTGGATTCTCATAATTCCTTAGGATACACAAGGATCTACAGGAGTGAGTTTCTACTACATGTTGCCACATTTTTTACACAGTAATTGTGTGTTATGATTCTATAATTTATCTGGATCAGGGATAGAATTGACCAGGATGTGGAGGAAAAAGACAGGAGAGAAACTTTTGTGATCCTGAGTATCCTCTAAATGCATCCCCCTGCTCTGTTTGTCTCTTTAAAACATCTCTCTGCAAACATTGGCAATGTTTTTATGGCTGTGGTTTGAGCCTGGTTTTAATCTCATGCTTATTTTTTTCATAGCAGAATCATCTGTCTGTACCAGATCACAGAGAGGGAAAAAACAAGCAAACGCATTTATAGTTATTGGATTGAATAGTGCATATCTCTGTAGCAGAGATTAACTCTTGTCTGTTAATAAGCAAATAAACATGTTCTAGAAGTCTAAAGGAAAGAGCTTTATCACAAAATGACCAAGTAACCACCACATCCCTTTCTGGAGGACCTCTGCACTGGAGTAATCCCAGAGCTCATAAAATCATAGACTCATAGAATGGTTTGGATTGGAAGGGACCATTAAAGGTCATCTAGTACAACCCCCAAGCTCCATTTGACCTTGCTATTACCATGCTCTGTTTTAAATTACCATGTATTTAAAAAGTATATTTTCTGTAGAAATATACACATGCACACTGTTTACTATCAAAACTTACATTTCCATGGATTTTTGGTGTCAAAACTTTCCATCGTCCTGGAATTCCTTAAAATCACAACAGTATTAAATAGTTAAAAAGAAAATTTTGAAACCAGAATATGGTGAAAATTAGTTAAATTGATTTAGCAAAGTAACTGTCCATAAGCTTTCTGTTTGTTTGTAAATATAGATATTTGAGTTCAGTGACTGTCAGGGCATATAGAGTTAACTGAGACCATTCTTGTTTTCCTTATTTAACATGACTGATTAGTCACCATTAATTGTTCTGTTAGTAATCTTTGTTTCATTGATTGGGTGACTCAGTGTTATCCAATCATATAATGACATCTTCAGAAAAAGGCTAGAAGGCTGCAATACTAATTAATATGAAATATTATCCAATGTGCAGTACTACAGGCTAGTACTTCACTGAAATATAATTGCATGTCCGCAGCTGTTGGATAGGACATAAAAGATGATTATTTTTACTTTTGACATACACAGCAGCTCATACATTTCTGTAGAAACTCTTATCATTTTTTTGTTGTTGTTGGCATAATGGCCTCTTCTTTATATGAAATAAAGCTTAAATTTTAGTGTTAAAGAACCCTGGGATCTTAAACTCCTTGAGTTTTGGTGTTAGCGTGGAGCATGGAGAAGCAGCAGCTATGCCGCTAATTAAAGGCATATTGATTTGTTTGGCCTAATCTAATCATAGTCTTTATAATAAATCATAAGGTGTTTTGCAATTAGGAAATCCATACTAAATACCAAAAGGACTGCTATCTTTGTAACCTTATTAACTATGGCTTAATGCAAAAGTATTGTTCATACAGATGTATTTTATGACTTTTCATTCGTGCCTCATTCAGTATTTTAGTGGGATATATTACTCTGCTAAAAGTCACTTAGAATGTGTATACCTAATATAACAGTAATGTTTTTGTTCCCTCGGGAGTTTTCAAAATTGTATTTCTATTTACATGTTTTCCTCAATTGCCCACTGCCACAAGCATTGCTTAAAATCATAGCTACTAGAACTAACATCTAATTAGACATATATCATAAACTCAAATTTATAGTCCACACATAAACGTATGGAATGCTTGTGTTTGCATGTGGGAGACACTTTAAAAAAAAAGTCTTGTATGTGTACCTCCCTCTATATACTTGTCACCTTCTAAAAATCAGCGGGTAAAAGTAGTGTCATTGCTGGGTTTGGACAGTGTGAAGCTACGTCATTGCTACTGGTATCTAATAGGTAAACTGGTGTCACTGAAACAAAAAATTGTTTGTTCTCTACCAGTGATACCTTTACCTTTCCTAAATGACTGTTTACATTGGATAATTGTATAGGGAGAGTAATGATCAATAAAAGTTTTTCAGATGCATCTATCAGAAACTTCTGTGATATAAGAACAGAACAAGAAGTTGTAATACTAGAAGTTCAATGAGTTCAGTATTTCTCTGTTGCTGCTTCTTAACTCTCATTTTGAATATGGGTTGTAATACCTGCCTACATTGGAAACAATAGCAAAAACCACTGATTTCCCCCAAATAATATTCAACCATAGAATAGAAACACATTTAGCCCATATCCTATTTGATCCTAGGGAGGAGCACAATACTGGAAGCATACAGACTGTTTTTATTGGTCTTCAGCACTCTTGAACAAGGTATGCATTTTGATCATATAGGCCCCTCTTTGTTTCCCTAAAGGGAGCTTTCAGAAGGAAGTGTATCTAATATGCTTCTTCCAGTGACGGGGTAAACTATTTTTTGGTCTTGTTTTAAGGAAATAGCTTCTTACAGTGGAGCTCTTTAATGTCTCGTGAGAAGTGCATCAAATAGGGATTTCTATCTTCATGGAATACATCTATGTGCACTAAACCGTGCATAGTTCAGAAGAGAGAAGGTAATGACTTAATAAGAGCTGTTAATTCAAATAAGGGGATTAAAAGCCAATTTAGGAGCAATTCATTAAATCAGGATTTATGTTATAGAGTAAAAATTAATTGTGGTATTGAAAAAGAATACCTGAAATTAACGTTAGGAAAGAGACCATATCCTAATTTGAATTAGTGGTTCTTAAAAAATATAGAAGAAAGATTAAATGGTTCCAGTTAAGCTTTCAGATTCACTAGTTTAATATACCTGTAGGCAAAACTTGTTGCTGAGGTAGCCTAATTCTCATTTTCACTTTGTTACTGCAACAGTATAAAAATGGTCTGATCATGGGTGCAAAATCAATTTGCTGGAGCAATATGTAAATTAGAGACAGGATGAAAATCTCTGTAATATTATTGTATTGAGATTCTGATACGCTCTACATCAGCAAGTAAAGACAGAATTAAAACTGAAACAGTGCTAATACACTCAGTAACACCATCAGTTCATTCCATTGTGCGTTAGTGCTATAACTTAGATGTATAAAGAGTAGTCTGAGTCCCTTGACAGTAGATAATATCACCATTAATATATATGGTAAAGCTGAAATTGTGCTCACTCTTTACCTCTGAATATTTTGCTCTGGTAGATTAAGTCTTACCCTTATCACTATTGTAATACAGTTTTTTTGTTGATTTAGTTACATACTCAGGGGTATACTCTCCCTTCGAAAGGAGCACATAACTTCCATTAATGGTAGTGGCAGCCATGTGTGCATATCAAGAGGGGAATGTTCCCTTCTAGAAATTATATAGGAAGTCCCTAAGAGAATAATATTTTCTACAACTGCAGCATTACCCTATCAGAGTCTAAAAAGTTAGTGTGTACAGTAATTAAGAAAGCACAACAGGCAAATTCAAATTTCAAGAGTCTGGGTTTTATTGTTACAGATGTTCTTCAGAGGAAAGTCTGCTCAGCAGTTCCTTGAGTCATAAATGTTTAATTTTTAATCTATTTTTTATCGGTTTTGTGTAATGCAAGCTCCTTGTACGCCAAAAGAATTTTACAAGTGTTTTTTATTTCTTGAAATTTTAAAGTGATAGTGGTTGTTTAAGATTTCTCTTTTAAAAAATAATTTGCCCAATAAAAGAGCAGTGTTATTTTTAATTCTAAACATAGATTTATTTGCTTTTGACTATTCTCTGAATTTGGCAGCAAACAAGTATCACGGTTCATTTACTATTGTTGTTGTGTTGTTGTGTTTTGTGTTGTTTTTTTTTTCTTGTTGTTGTTTGTTTTCAAGTGAATTCTGGGACTTGACTCCCTTAAAAAACACCTATGTGACCTTAAAAACCTGTCCCATTTGGAAACGATCCTAGGCTACTAAGTCTCATTGTGAAACCGGGCTGCAGATGCCTTGAAAATGTCTTTGGGCTGTCAAAAGAAGATGAGGGTACACAGCACCCTGAAGGATCAGATCTGGTGAAGGATCAGATCAGGCACCTCATATACACTCCTCATTTATGTTGCTATTTACAGATCGTAGACTATTTGCACAGATTGAATTTTCTCCTGTGAAAACCATACAAGTTACTCTGCCAGTGTATTGTTGGATTCACTTTGGGTTACGTCATTTATTTGCATTGAAACTATCTATTTAGTAGGCTCAGGAACTCAAAACAATAGCTGTTTCAGGAGATATTTATCTTTTGTGATTCAAACAGCTGTCTTGTCTTCTCATACTTGCATGGCCATGTGATGTAGGTTGTTAGCTAACAGGAGCTGATAAAAGGTAAGCTGTATTTGAAAGACTGGAAATATAATAGCATAATGATTGGGGGGAAAAACTCCTGGTGATTTAAACTTATTTACATTTTATCTTCTGCCATCTGCTGTAAACCAGAAATAAACTCATCCACACAGTGATGTGTGTTCCAGTCACTCAGCCTACCAGACAGGAAATTACTGTTTTTGACTTTACAGAGTTAAATATTCCTCTGGCCACTGCCTGACCCAGTATAGCTCTCTTTATGCTAAGTTTAAAAAATATATATATCTTCCTTTTAATCTATAGAGAAAGGTCATCTATTATATTTTGTACAATACAATTAGCCTCTAGTCAACAGTGCAATACAAATAATAACCTACAATTAATTAATTATTCTTTGTTGGTTTAGATGGAATGTTTTCTTGGGGCAGGGGCGCGTATTTACTTATTTCTCAAAGGTGCTATAGAAAATAATAATAGAGTCCTGAGGAAGCAGTTTAGTATTTCAGAAATGCATGAGTACCTAGTTCACTTTGCTTTCCATGAGATTTAGATAACTGACTAATTCTGGATCCAAAATGGATGGGTCTGGATCCAAATTCCATGGGTCTTTCTGTGCCCAAATACCTTTACACATCTGTGTCTATATCCCACTGGCTTTTAGCTCAACATCAGGACATACAGTTAATACAAAAACCTATTTTTTAGATTTATTCTTTTGCAGTGAAGGTGGAGGATAATCAGGCTGGTGCAGAATGTGCCTGAGATGAGAGGACCTGTGTGCAGGGGGTTGTGATGCAGAGTCAATGGCAGCACCATGTACAACCTGGGACTCTCCACGCCTGGACAGGATGCAGCCATGCTCCACACCACCTGGTGCAACAGCTCTTACAACATCAGGACATGGATTGAGCATAATTGCCCTAGACTTGTTCACAGGCAAGAGTGCCATAAAGAAAATACTGAGGCTTATCTGTGGGATAATTGTGTGTGAGTGCTCAGGGCTAAAAAACAGCATTCTTGGCTATGCAGTAGGGAGCGTGGCCAGCTGCTAGGGGCCATCCTCTCTCGCCTTGTCATACCTGCTGATGTGTACCTGGGAATTAGCCTGACAGAGGCTGAGCAGGTTCTCCACAAGACCAGGGTGGACAGGGAAGAGAGGGTTCCCATAGAGAGCACACGTGTTGGGGCAGGAACGGGAAGGAGGACTGGGAGACCGTGCCTGGTGGCACCTCTTGTGCTATGAGATGAGGTGCTGGTGTTCACAGCTTGTCCCTCTAGACCACACTGTGATTGCCATGTTGTGATGGAGAGCATGCAGTTGAACACAGAGAGAGCAAAAGTGCACCCCTCTCCTGCGTGAAATGGATTCCAGCTTCAGCGCTGCACCTAGTGCTTTCAATCAAATATATTATTGGAAACTGAGCTGTAATAACATTTTAATATTCTCCAGTTATTAAAGTTAAACAGAGAGGAATAATCCTCCTTGGTAATCCAAAGCATTCAAAAATGAGAACCCCGGTATCAGAGGATTGGCATAAAAATTAAACTATTTATACGTGATAAGTTTTCGACTTCTTTGCATTCTGATTCTTACTTGCTTTTTCACCACTTCCAGATTTCACCAACTGCCATTAAGGCCAAACACTCCTATAAAAAGGAGGAAAAAAAAAAAAAGAGGTTAATGAGTTAAAAGCCAAAATACCTTGAGATTTTTTTGGTGAAAACACAAGGGGTAGCAGAAGTGTCACACATAGTTCCCTTGGAAAAGGGTAGTCTCTCCACATGGCTGCGTAAGCTCATGCAGCTAGGGTCAGGGACATCACTCACTCACAAAGCCAGCCCATTTGCCGACGAAGGCTTCTTTGTCTTGCTGTTGTGCCTGATTTTAGAAATGTTGACAGAATAGGAATGTTTTGTTTCATTTTTTCCCTTTCATGGGAAATGATTTCTGTGGGTTTTTGTTTTGTTGTTGTTGTTTAAATAAAAGTCCAAATATTTGATATTCAGAATTGTCTGAAAACTGAATCTTCTCCCCTTTAAAGAGACCCATGAGCCTTTGTGAAACATGAAATTAAGATAAGTAATGATCCATTTTGTTCCATAACCTGAGTTTGTAATTTATAATCACTCCTATTCCAAATCCTTCAGTGTTTTATTACTTTTTGAAGAGAAAGGAAAAATGCAAGAAACATGTAATGCAGATATACTACAAGGCAGAATCTGTCACTGCAGGGAATACAAGAAGCATAAAGCACAAACTGAAACCTCTGAGGACACCCTTTTTCCTCTCTAAATCTTGGATTCTTAACTGCCTCTAAAGTAAAAATGAAAGCACTTGGGGTTGTGGTTATGGAACATTTCCCACTAAATTTCAGACATTTTTCCCTAAAAGAGTAAAAACTCCTCCCCTCACATACATACACATACACACAGATACAGTGGTGAATTTATAGTTAATCTGCTTGTTCCTTTGGTGTTCTTGAAGGATCTGTTTCCATCCATCCTGCTTCTATCCCCACATTTTTTATGTAAATCTTATTCCAAATTCTTCTTTCTGTTCAATTCTACTTGTATTCCACATCACATTTAAGCTCCTCACCTTATAATTACCCACCATAGTTTAATTCCTGCCTATCTCTTTATTTCAGTTCAACAGCCAAGCAAATGTCCATCCAGTTGTGTCTACGCTTACTACATACACAGTCTGTGCTTTCACCCCAAGTTTTGCAGTTCCTCATTGGATGGCAGAATTTGTCCTAAAATATATTAAAACATATTTAAATCACTAAACCCTTTAGTAACAAATTTTGTAATTAACTGTGAAGAATTTTTCCCTATATTTTTCCCTAGACAAAAGCTCCAACACAGATAATAGATCTCCTAGTAACACCTGAATATCTTTTATACCATTGAATGTACACAGCTGGACTCAGTGCACTCCTTTGACTGATGGTGGTGGAAATATTGACTCTGGTAGTGAAAGATGAAAATACAATATACAATAACACAATACATCCTCTCCTTTTAGAAGTGATTTTCAAGGCTAGATATTTAGTAACTGCTATAAGAGCTGTTCATAGATCAATTTTTTTTTTTGTTCCGTGTCCTTCAGAAAATGACCTTGCTGCTAAGAATGAATAAGGCAGCACATATGTTCCTTTAGACATGCTGAAATAAAAGGAATATCCTCACACATAATGCTCTTTCTTCATGCATATTTCTATATAGCACTATAGCTCACACCTGTAAATCACAAGTTTATTACCCATCTGGATCACATCCTGCACCCACTGAAAATAAGAACAAGTTTTCACTTCAACAGAATTTTCATCTGATGACCTTAGGTCCAGGTCGTAAATGGTAATTGAGTGCATAAAAATGAATACTGTGAGTTAGACACCTAGACCCCACAAATCCCACTTGCCTGGAAAATTTCTCAGTGTCTTCTGTAGGCATATGTATCGGCTCATGGCTCATTTCCAGACCAGCAAAAATGTTAGAGGAAAAAAACATCTTTTGTGTGGATGAGCTTGCATTACTTTAAAATAAATAAATAAATAAATGATTAATTATGACAGCTTATATGACCTATTTCCTGACTGAACAGCATTTCCTGTATAAAACAGTATTTTCTAGTGAATCTTCACTAAGACTTAAGAATCAAAAAATATATATATATAAAAAAAAATTGGTATTTATCTGTATTGGGCCCTGATGTCACATCATATTTACACATCAGTCTTTTGAGTAGGGTTTCCAGATTCATGTGGATGTTTTCAGACGTAGCTTTCTCACCAGTGTTGTGTATTGCTTGCTTCAAAGTTTTTGTTTTTTTGTTTTTGTACATATCCATGCAATAAAGCTGTATCACCAGAATATTTGAAATATTTCAGTTGTGACGAGGAATTAACTGAAGCCCTCCATGCCTCAAATTCTCCATAGTGGCCTGCTTATCTTCTGTGCCAGCTGTCCCTGAGGAGGGCAGAATCTTCTTTCTTTTCCTGGTCTTTCAGGTCTTCCAAACTGGGAGCAAAAGCTCTACCACTGGTTGGTATCCCTATCTCTGCTGGACAAAAGATTCACTTCACCAGTCATAAACTGGCTGAAATACTTTTCTTGGCTCAGCCTGCACTATTTGGAAAGAGTGCAGGTGTCTGGAAACACCTCCACAGGGCAGCTCCTATCCCATAGTAGCATGAATTGCTGAAGTGAAATGCCTAAAATTCTGATAAGCTTTATTCAGGCTGATCTTTGTATTCATCATGTTAAAATTTGTGTCATGTTCAGTCATTCATTACTTCAGTCACCTCTGCCTTGTACTGCTGTGTTTCTTAATGGACTAAGGTTTAGAAACAGGATGACTGTGGATACATTCATTGCACCATCAGAACTGGTAAAAAAAAAAAAAAAAAAAAAAAAAAACAGAAGCAAGTAGGTTAAGGGAAATAAAAGGACAGGAAATAAAGCATGAAGGTACAAGGTACCTGACATTACAAAATCAAGTTTCTTCACTTGGGATGTGATTCACCTAAGCGAACCTCAGGCATCCACGTTTTGCCAGTCTTACTGGAATCTCTCTTATCATAGTTGCTGAGTGAAAAACATTTTAGGGCGTGAGTCATCTGACTTAATGCAGACATCTAACTAACTTTATTATGCCATAAAAATACCTGTCACAAAGAAGGAAACTAATGTAAGTAGCTCAAACATAGATGTCTCCACTATGGAAGTGTACATATGGTCAGATGAATCCTCTCCACAGCATGAAAAATACCTGCACAGCATAGAATCAGAACTTGAATCCTTTCTTGTGTGAAAAGGATATATGCATTGTAGAATAGAGATGACTTTGGATATAACAGCTTTATTTCGTATAACTAAATCAACCAACAAACAAATATTTAAGAAAAGCATGCTTATTTGTCAAAAGCTAGAAAAAGTGTTCTGTTTTCATATAAAAATCTTTATTCTCTAGACTGAGGTTATTCCTATAAAAAATAAGAGTATTTTTTGTTTTGTTTTGTTTTGTTTTCTGCTGTGCTTGTTCCATATTTTTTTCAGGGATATATTATTACGACATTTTTCAGATGTCAGTAGAGGTTTCAGGTATTTTCAGAATTAAGTACCAAATCTCTCATGTTAATCAAGGTCTGCGCCTTCACTCCTTCAGTTGATTTAAGAAGCTTGGCAGTTAGTCTTACAAAGGACAGAGTGTCAGAAATGCTGAGCACTGCAGTGATTAAAAAGAGTGGTAGCAATTCTTAGGACATCAAATAATACAACCAGAACATTATGTGACTAATAACACTACAGCTATTTTCAAAAAGCAGGTATGTTCACATCTCTTTTGTTTTCTCTTTACTTTTGCTTTCTTAAAAAATATTAAATATTAGTGTGTGTTTTTTTTCCTACTGCTATGAATATATGCCTTCTGCCCACTGCACAGAAATACCTCACCAATGTACGAATTCATTTTAAGTGGACTTTTTATCCTGCTCTCACCCTTTCTGACAATATTTTTATTAAAATGTTTTACACATTAAAAGAACAGATAAGACAGAAAAAATGCCCTCAAAATATTGGTTTATTATCACAAACATATTTTATATACATATATACATGTTCTGCTGTTTAATATTTTTACATTGAACTATTATTAAATATTTTGTAATCATAAGCAGAGAGGTGATGATGTCTTTCCTTCATGTATCCCCCTACTCACAACTAATACTAGTAAAATCTAGAGAGACAGACTTGTCAAGAAGTAAAGTGAGAGGAAGCAGGAAAACAAGAGAGAGTAGGAGAAAATCCAGGCATTTGAATTACTTCTTGGAATTTTTTTTGGAGTGATAATAGATAATAAATTGTAACTATTGTGCACACATGCTCATAAACATACAGTATGTAATCTATTCCTTTAGAGAAAGAGTATGTGTGTGAATATATGTACACTTTCCTACATAATTTTATATAAACTGTAACAGTATCATCATATTTACAGCAATTTTTGTAATCTATGGTTGTTAACTCTGGCAGGTTTCTCAGTAAAAATTATTTATAAGCCTACAGCAAATGTAGGGCTATGTTCAATTCATTTTACCCATTACAGGTAGCTAAATAGGTTACATGAGTTCACACTGCAGTTAGTGGGGAGAGAGGGAAAGAGAGAGAGAGAGGTGTTTCCAGTAAGTGATTCATATCATCCAAAAAGACACATGAAAAATAGATGGGGTGAATTGCTTCTGTCTGTAACTTTGCTAGCTGTGGATTCACTTGAAGGTGTCTGCATTTAGGTGAGTGATTTAACACTAATGAGTCATTGAGATGATAGATATATTAATGAAAAATAAATACTTTCTTTATACAAGATTATATGTTTCTTTTAGGTAATCCTGTGTTTCACAGTTATTTTAATGTTACAGCTGCCTGTGCTTTGGGCACTATCACCATAGTAACTAACTAACTGTTAAACCAAGAGTTCAAAAGTCAAGACAGAGATTTTCCAATACCATAGTTTACAAACAATTCTGTCTTTTTAGAGCCACAGTTGAGACAGTCAGCAGTTTTCATGCTTTCCTTATTAAAAAAATAAAAAAGTAAAAAAAATAAAAGAGAGTTAAAACCTACTTTTCAAGTACAAATTTACTCAGATTACTTGCTTCCAGAATAAGAAACTTTGCTGCAGAAAAGTCTTCAAATATGGTACAGTTACACATTATTTATACTTGTAGTTCTCTGACTTTCTTGGGGTAGAAATAATTCCAGTGACTGAAGGTGACCCTCACACTTACTAACAATTTAACTGTTTTCTCTCTATAAATATTTCTGATTCGACTGTTTTTTTCCCAACTGTATTAGTTGTTTCTTAACTTTTTCAATTTAGTTGTGTTTTTTTTGAGTGTTTAGTGATTTTGGAGGTCCCAGCATACTGAGTTCATTTAGAGATTTCTCTGAGGCTTCTGATTTTCAGGAAGAGCTGAATAAATCACAAGTCATAGATTAAGTGTTGCTTGAGTGTATTCTATAGGTTGTTCGTGACTTGCTTGCAATGAGAAATGGATAATTTGGACAAATCATGCAGTGTTTTTTGGCACCTCTGTCTAGGGGTGTTTTGCTTCCTGTAGAAGCTTATGAAAGTGTAAATCTTCTGTCCCTAGGTTCTGTAGCTTGATTTGAATACATCACTCATAAGCCTTCAGGCTGGGGCTTTATATATGTGATTCATGTTTTCTACATTAATAGGATACCTATCCAGAGCTGCCACATGCTTACCTCTTTTTCCATGCAGACTTAGCATGCAAGATTGTACACCTGGCCATTAAGTACATCTGGTTTGAAACTATTTATCATGATGCTCAGAAGACTAGGTGTACACATGGCATCTTTGTTTCCAGGTGAAAAGAAATACAATTCATGTTATTTGCAGAAAATGCACTTGTAAGGGAACTGCCTACAGCTCCCTTTCTCACACATGTGATGTATGTATTTGTCACCCTGACCTTTCAGGATCCTGTTCAAATGGATCAACACAGGATGTAGCATAGGCTTTTAGCTTTGGGAGTCATCACATTAATTCTGGGCCAGCATCTGCATGACATCCACGGCACGACCACAACTAAAGTGACTTAAGGATTCCAGTGCCCCTTCCTGCAGTAACCAGCTGGGTCTGCCAGCATCCACTGCATTGGACCCTGAGGGCTCCACACTGTTTTCTTTTACTTATTCAGTTACACAGGGATGAATTAACACAGAATGAGTTTTACAGCACAGTTAAACTTTCACAATGTCTAAAGTTCATATTTTTTTATTTTTTATTTTTTATTATTTTATATTTTTTATAATTTTATAATTATATAATAATAATTATTAAAAATATATATATATTTAAAGCTAGAAAATTCTCAAACCGTTGTCTAAATGACAGGGACTCAAGCACTTGAGATGAGCAAGCAATGCAATTCAGAGAAAGATAAGGAATGTTAGTGGTTTTGAGATACTTTATCCCATTTGTTAAAAATAAATGAATGAATAGATTAATCAATACAATTTAACCTTTTTTTACTCTAACTGTGCTAAAGTTAAATGATAGATACTTCTTTATGTACACACATTTCTATTCTATTATCTGTTTAACTGGTCATCAGCAGTACTGTTATTTAATGAGAATGAATTATCAGTTGTCTTCCCTTTAAAGATGTAGCCTGCTGTTATCTTTTACCTTCTATTTGAAAACATGGATCTCATAGTTCACATTCTTCTTTTGTAAGTTATTCTTACCGTGCTGTAACAGAGAATTCAATAAACAACTTAGAGATTAATAAATTATACTAGAGTTTTCAAAAGAACCTAAAGAAGGTGGTTGTTGCTTTCTTGGGAAAACAAAGAGGACATGGCTGTCTAATTCTTCTAGTCTCTGCTGAGAGCTCAAATTCTGATTTTGTAAACAGGAAACCTTAAGAAACTTTAACAGGAAAATGTTCTGCAAGCCTGCCATTTTAACCATAGTTGAGCCTATGAGCATCTGGATTAGAATCCTGAGGTATGTAACAAGAAACCTTCAGCCAAAATTTGAATCAAACAATCTCCACAGCACTCTATACCTGACTCTGCTAAGCATGGAGGGGGACACACCATACACAGGAAAGCACCTTGTCTCTTGTTCACTGACATACATACACAGCACAGAAATCTTTCAAAGGAGCATGATGGCTGGATAAAGGTCAGCAGTCCTAAAAAGGCCACAAATACTGTTAAATCAGTTTGGCTTCAGAGAAGACACATCACCCTATCAAAATTTTAACTCAAGCAGCTCTAATTGGGTTTGCTGGCAATGTATGAGGCCAGGTTCCCAGATTTAGCAAAATTCACTGTATGTACTTGCTTAAATTTAAATCAGCAATAAGACTTGATACTATGGGGGGCTGGGTTCTTTCTTCTGGACATGTGTTTTCAGTTAGGGTTGAACTCTTCTCCTCCTTGTGCTGAAGTCCTAAAGCATCTTGCTGTGGCAGTAAATTTTGCAATCTGCTTATTAAAGGAGCATGTAGACATTCTATATGATCTGAGCACTCCTCTTATTAAAGTTGTCATTTGTTGACAAATGGGCCACAATTATAGTATTTGTAAGAACATTACATGTTCATTGTGCTGACATGCCTAATTACATAATTTTATATATATATATATATATTACTAAGCAAATCAGAGGGAATAGTAATGGTGGATTTGGATAAGCAAGTAAGAAAATCGAAGTGACTTTATTTAAATGATAATGGTAGAATGTGCATTATGAATAACTATTAGGTAATGAAATATATTTATTTGATTTTTGTGGTACAAAGCAGACCTCATACTGAGATGCAAATGGCTCAAGGCCATTTCACAACATAAAATAGCTATCCAGATTAGGGGAGGAGACCTGCAGGATTCTGGGTTGGCATCCAACCAACTCAATACAGACGTCTTTTATTTGTCTAAAGAAACAGAGCTACAATTGTTCATTTATATAATCCTCCACTTACTGTCTTGAGGTTTTTGCACTCAAACAAGAAGATATTAGGAAGTGGTTCTCATAACCAAAAGTAAAAACAAAGAAGAAAGGTCTGATGTCTGGATTTAAAAACACCTTCACACAATACATTTTTATGGGTTGTGGAGATACTGGCCTTAGACAAACTTCAGAAGCCTTTGTTTCCTGAGGATATCTCAGAAATAACACCAAACACGGAAGTCCTGCTCTAAATATTGGGGGATCAATGTGTGTAACCACATTAACTAAGACTCGGGTTCTATTCTTGGCTATGCCACTATGAATCCAGAGCTATTCCATTAATCTCAATTTCAGATGAAGGAAGAAAACAGCTTTGGAGTCTGGTACAGTATAAAACATGGACTCACTGTTGCCTTCTACAGAAGACAATATATCCTCTTGGTACACAGACATAATTTGCCATAGTGATGATGGGCGACTGCTCCAAGCAAATGTTGAGTGTAATTTGCAGAAGTTAGTTAATTTTAAGTAATATTTGTGTGTGTGTGTGTGTGTGTGTGTAATTAGTGCAAAGTACTCAGATGTCTTCTTGTTGGAAAGCCAATACAGTATCTAAAAAAATGATCTAACAGTTCCTGTGCCATCCAATTGGTGTATGAAATCAATGTTGCAAAGATTTTCTAGACAACTGCAAGAGCTATGAGCTAAATTAGGTTCAGAAAATGCACCTGAGCCAGCTTCCACAGCAGTCAGTGAGAACTTCATTAGTAAAGTTGCCAGAAATGGTACTGGGTTATATGGTCTCAAAAATTTGATGGGGACATCTGCATGAGGCTTTGTTTGTTTGTTTTTTGAAAGGATCCGTGAGAATAACAGATCTCAGATTTGCAAAAGCCTGAGCAAACAGGTGGGTTTTACATTTAGCTTTTAGTGTGGCAAGTAATCACTCTTGTTTCTTCACAGCAGCAGGAAACTGATGTAAGATTTGTCTGATCCAGCTAAATGAATATACTGTTTTATTTCTATAATAACCCATTTTATTTCTATAATAACCCATGATAACTATATTCCCTAAGAAGCCAGTTTTTTAAGTAGTTTCAGGATCATATTTCAGACATATTACTCATTTACATATTTTTAAAGTATGTTTAAAATATATTTTCTTAAATGGCTTAAAATTTGACTAGTCATTGCCTATGAAAAAAATAATAAATCAGTATGAAGTAAGGTTTTCACTTGAACAGTATGAAATTTAGATATTATAAGTATCAATATCCATGAAGCCACTACTATGTCAACAGTATATTACTATATGAAGGGTGACATTACCACTGTAGAACTAATATATTTATATATATATATATGTATATATATATGTATATATATATATATATATATGTATATATATATATATTGCTGGAAGCAGTTCAGGTATTTTTGCTCTATTTGCACAATACAAAAATAGCCTAAATACATTTTTAATGCAATCAGCTGAATTCCGTAAATCCAAATTGTGTGCTAACTGCTCATGCTGATTAGTGTGAAATATTAATTTGCACTAATCAGCCTGAGGCAAGGGAAGCATAATAAACTTGACACATACATTTCACGCTTTACTGTGTTGGAACTGTTTTACAGCACAGTCCCTGTAAACAGTGTTGGTGCTGTTATTTATGTCACAGGGTCCGTATATTCAAGGTGTGCTTGGAAAAATTTCCTTAGCTGATGCTTCAGCTAGCTCAGTGTTTTGAAAACCCTGGTCTTTCAGAACTGATGGTCTGCACCAGCTAAATGTTGTCAGAAGCATTTGTCTCTGCAATGAGCCGGAGCATCTGATTCCTGCCCTAGCAGTTTCTTGGCTAACTCATTTACATTCACATTCCCTCTGCTCTCCATGTACCAGGGTGCAATTAGGTTCCACAAGCCAATGGCTTCATGATTCCCTTTACCTGAAACACATGCATTTACAAAAATATAATGTTAGGCCTAACGAAATAGGCCAGCTACTAAGCAAACACAAAAGAGAGCACCAACATGTCAGGTTTTATATATTGTGTTTGAGGGTCACTCTTTGCACTCCCATCTCAGTCTTTTGCAAAACAGAGCTTTCAATTCCTGTTTTCATGGGTTAGCATTACCCACAATCTGATTTAGCAAGCACACCCTCCCCAGACACTATGTTATGCCATAAATCCATCATGAAATGTGATAAGCACGGTCTCCTTATCTCTAATACATGACTAAACATGTAGTACCTTAGACGCTGTGAAAGTGAGAACCTGAGCAAAGGCTGGAGGGGAAATGAAATCTATTATGTGATTTAAGACAATTATGTGCATGAGTGAGAAGGGATAATCAGTGCAGGTAAACCTGTTGCTCACCACTGCCTGGGTCATCCATGTTGTCTCTTTACTGCTGTCTGTACATAGCTCTGTCAGGTTCTCGCTGGGGTCACAACCCTGCAGAGCACAAAGGATAGACATGAATGAAAAGTGTGGTGAAAGTTACCATTTGGTTGAACTGAAAAATTGCAAAACTGAAAAATTTTTATCTTCCTTTTAATGATAAATTACCCCAGGAGACAACCATGTGTATGCTGTGTTCACTGCTGTTGTTTTTTAGTTAGTTAGTTAGTTTGTTTGTTTGGTTGGTTGGTTGTTTTAATTTCCTTTCAGAGAGGTGTTACAAGTGAGATATAAAATGTGAGTCACCTAGCTTGTCACAAAGAAGAGGGCATCCCCTGTGTTGTACCAACAGTTAACATGGAAAAGTTTGAAATTGTGGTGTGATACGTTTGCATATGATGAATGTAATCTAATAAAACAATGGAGTTATCTCATATGTTCTGCTCCCAAAGTACTCTCAAAGTACTCATGACAAGCTCATTGATCCCAAAGAAACCAGCAACTGCCATTTACACATAACCAGACATACTTTTTTTTTTAAGAGATATTATATGCTCAACAATACCAATTTGATTAGTTATTAATGCTTCGTAGAAGCATATGGAATTTTTCTTTTATAAAAACATAAAAGGTGAATTTGAAACTTGAAACAGGTTGACAGTGTCAGTTCTAATAGTAAATGGCCACATACATCAAGGGCCACATGAAAAATGTACGGCATTCATTGGTTCTCTTTAGCTTTGAACAATATCTTTAGACTTGGAACAAATTTCATTCTTAGTTTCCTTTCCCCATCTCTGAAGATTTTCTCTGTGTATACATCAAAGGAAATTAAAAAAAAAAAAAGTAATTGTAATTGTATGTGTACAGATGTTCAGTTTGGGATATATTTTTAACTTTTAATGGTCTGCAAACAGACTCCAAAACTCTCTTAAATATCTTTGATGCAACCATTTATCTATGTATTTCACTCCACTATACTGAACTATAAAGTATCTAATCAAAAAGTGAAGCCAGTGTTTTATTAGGTATGTTTAACCTGAACAAACACAACTCCATTCTTTCATTTTTCACAACTCTGTCAAGTTTTATAAATTAAATATAGTGTGGCAAAGTCATCTGCATGGATGAAGATTTAAGAATACTAGATATTGCTACTTTTATCTCTTCTCTCACAAGAACATTCCACTTAAGTCCTTGACAGCTGGATGAAAAGGAAAAGGAAAAAAGAGGGAGGGAGGAAGGAAGATTATGGCCCTTAAATGCATTTTTACCTCTGCACTGGGGAGAATTCCATTTTTGGAAAAATGTAACATTTTAGTCCTGACCACTCATAACTCATTATATATGCTCAATAACTGCATTCCTCTGTCAGAATTCATTTGTGTGATTATACCTGGAGAAACTTTAATTCTGTTTGTGGTTTCAACTTATCACATCTCTATATTCTCCCTTTTTAATTCTGACTTTTTCATCAACTAAACATTTTCTTTCTTTGCAAGTATTCCATCTCATTTTATCTTTTTCTTCCTCTTTTAATAAGAGCCAACGAGAATTCATCTGAACAGAATTTCAAGACTTAATTTTACAACAAGACTCTTCTCTAATGTTACACACATTTTTATTTACTAAATTAACATTAAGTGAGATAGAGAATATTCAGCAACTTAGAGTTTTAAGCTCTTTTATTTTTATTGCTATGGGAACAAAGCAACATATTAAGTTTTTCAGTTTGGGGTTTTAAGTTAGTGTGTTATATATAACAGTATAGGCTCTTTTGATTTATTTAAGCATTTATACTTTTTATAGTCAAGGCAAAAGGTAAACAACATAACATATGCATTTTGTTAAAATACACAATTGAACCTTTTTCCTTAAATTTATTACTATTCATAGGACTGGCTTCATTGTTTTAGGTTCTGTACAAACACTTAGGAAGAGACAGCAATTACTCAAAAGCACTTGTAATCACACTTATCTGTAGTTAATTAATTAAATTAAATCAAGAAGAAATCATTGTAAAATAATTTAGCTGAATCCACCAAGGCTTTGCACCCTTTTAGCCTCATGTGTTTAAAAAGTAATTTTGTTTCACTGATGCAGATTGTGTTTAAAAATAAGATTTAATCATACAATACAATAAGGCTCCTGCAAACCTCCACGTTTGTACATAACATACATTAGAGGAAGAACATGGGTCACTATACAGAAATGGGTGTCTAAGTCTTCAATCATTTAAACATCTTGTCTAAAGAAGGCAAGTCAAGTTCAAAGCAGAGAACAATGGAAAGAATCCCAAAACAGGAAGTATCTGTTACAGGCATTAGAGATGCAGTAGATGATCCAGGTGCAGTCACATGCTGACCAGGAAAGCATATTAGGCTTTGTTGCACAGAATAACAAATCCCCAAAGCATTCAGCTTGATATGCAGCTGCAGAGTACAAGACAAACAAAAATTATTCCAGCAATAAAAAAATACAATAGAAATCAAAGGATATAGTTCTGCTTCTAAAAATAACACTACTCATTAGACTTCACCTAACAGGCAATATGCGGTCTACTTACCATGATTTAGAGATGATGTGAATATAAACTACACCAGTGCCTGAAGGCATGCAGTGTTTGGCAGGAGGGATATAAATTTTGGTGTTTATTAGCACCAGAATTAAAGAATAAAGGACTGAGAATGTAATGAGCCAATATAATTATTTCTTAAATGTCTCCATTTTGTGGACAGATTGTTATAGAGTGCACAACAGTGACTAGGAGAAAAATAAGTTCATGTAACACAAATGAAGGAGGAAGATACAGTTTACCAGAAGGCTTCCAAGACTACTGGATCAATTGAATTTACACGTTGAAAAATGCACACACAAACCCTTTCCCCAAAAGCAGGATTAAGATCTTGCTCAACATTTTGCCTAGTTAAGAGCAGTCCCCTTTCACCAAAGAAAGTCAATCAATCAGCTTCTCACATATGGTGAAAAAATCTGTTTTGGGAAGTGGGGATCCAAAATCATAAGGGAATGAGCTGGAGGAAGGGTGATGAGAGAGTACCCTGAATCCCCACTCTGTGGTGAGGGATCCAGCAGCCACAGGGAAGTTGGTGGCTCAGGGGGATAAGCAGCTGTGGGGCTGCCAGCCAAGCACACCCCTGTATGCCAGGAGTAGGTCTAAACACACAGCCCTGCTTCATTTCCTCCTCTTGAATTCTCAGAATTCTCAAAACACTAGTGATGGCTTCATGCCATACCATCCTCTGTAAGCCAAAAATAAAAAATAATAATAAAAAAAATGCAGTACATGTGCGTTGACTGTCACCAGGGTTGCAGAAGTGGAAGGATTTTCTTCTGATGCAGTGATGAAGTCTGTCTATGTAAACATTTTCCTCCAAACTAGAGACTGGTTGGACAAAACAAACTCTAGCAAAGTAATCACAAGGCTGTTTCCAATAGATAGGGAAAATAAAACATGGAAAATATTACTGGAAACAGAAAAAAAAAATCACAAAAATTCAGCTACAGTCTAACTTCTTTCTCTGAAAAGGCAAATGAAAGCCTTTTCTGTTGGATTGACCTGATCCTCTTGTGAGAGGGGTTGAGTCAGACATAATGCAAGAGCAATGCCAGATTATTATTGTCATATGAGAAGCTGCCTTTCCCTCTGTGACTGGTCATTATGAGCTAAAATTCATCAAAAGACTGAGTGAGTTTGAAGTTTGCCACAGCTGGAATAAAAATATCACACAAGGTTTCAAAAACAGCAGCCTAAATATAGATAGATTTCTAAATAAGTATAACCTGTTTTCAAAAATGTGCTGTTCTGTCAGCTCCCACATGAGAATCAGACCAAATCTACTTCATTGCTTCAGTAGGGATTCTGTAAGCCAAGTAAAAGCAGCAGCTTTTGAAAACTTCATCTCTGCTTTGATTTCAGTAGCTTTTCCCTTTCAAGTTAAGCACTTCAAATTCAGTCTATGAATACAGTAAGTGTACATTCACAAGTAGGTACACAGGAGGAAGATCAGTTTATGAGTTATCTGTCAATAAATGTCTCCTACCACAAAGGCTTACCTGCTCTAGCCAAACTAAGTGGGGATCTGAGAGTTGTGCTTATCTCAGGCTGTGTCCCATCTCACCTTGACTAGAAAGCAGCGGGGGGAAAGATACCCAAGCACCAGATTTACCAGAGCAGTTTTGGCAGATGAAGAAGCTCTTCCTCATTTCTATAGTGATTTGCAGACATTACATTAAACAAGTTGAAAAGTAGAGAAAATGGATAACAAATGCTCATAAAGCCCAAGCAATCACCCAACTTTTTGAACTGCAGTGTAAATTTTGATTAATGCACTGAAACCAGCAGTGTTAGTTCTAACACAAGAATTGGTGCTTGTGATCTTGCAAGATGCCGTATGGCCTCAACTCTGTCTTCAGACCACATTCTGGTAGTCAGTACGCTGAACCTGGTCTTGTATTATTTGGAAAACAGGAAATGAAAAGGAAATTTCAGAGAGAGGATTTCCTCAAGGAAGGGAGATTCTGAAGGGTGTGGAAGACAGATTCTTCAAGGACTGTTTGAGCTAGTGCCAAATTCAAGAAAATAGACATATTACTTTGAACCAAGAATGAAAATTAAAGTATAATTGATGTAGACGCCATTAATTACATGATAAAAGTTGAAATAATCAAACCTATTTTAAACAAATTAAGTAATTACTGCTTATAACCCCAATGTCACTTCAAACAAGAAAAGGTACCTCATGCTTCAGCCTTAGGTTGTCTACGTATGCAGAATTAATTTCTAAATGATACACCAGATTGTCTTTACTGCATCATTAAATCCACTAGCTTTGTTGTGCACAAACACTGTATCTTTAGCTTTGAATAGAGGTTGCTGTTTTTACAACTGTGTCAGGAGTATTTTATTTCTCTAAAACATAATTTGTATTTGACTTCATTTACGAGATATAATATCAGTGGATGATGTCTTTTTAAACTAGCCAAATTTGATATTTCAACATAGTTTTGTGGTGAAGTTTCCATGCATAGAAATATAAAAGTGAGGGGTTCCCAAATCTACCTGCTTTCCCTCATCATTCAAAATAAAGCTAGGACAGAGTTTACAGAACACAGAACTAACCCTTTAAAACATTTTTTTCAGCTCTTTAATGGTATTCACATTGTTTTGCTTTAGAATTCACTAGAAACTAATCAGGGCTCACAGCCAGGACTGAATGTTTGTATATGCATAGTAAATACAGTTATTTGTAACCCAGAACTACATGTGTATTTATATTGTTTCTGCTAGGCAGAGAACAGACACAATAGCATTTAATAGTGTCCATAATTTGAGACCTGTAATTCCAGTGAAGTCAATGGGTCCTCTTTGGTGCTTAGACTAAGATATATGCTGGAATTACTTCAAACGTTAAAAGAAAGCAATCTTAATATTTTAAAAGACATCATAATTTCTATATTTAGAAAAAAATTACTCTAAGGGAAAATTATCCAGACAGAACATGCTCTTAAATACTTAAATGCAGGTTTATTTTTTGTAATTGTTGACTGACTTCTGGGGAGATACATCAATTACTAAAAATAGACCTAAAGTAAAACATGTAGGAATAAATTTGACTTTCAATAGCAGTTTCATTTCCATAAAGACAGCACCATTCAGGGAATACACTTAAAATTAGGCAATTTATTTATGATTCCTTAAGCTGCATTTGCGTACTACAGTATCAGCTGTTTGCTCCTGTTAGTCAAAACTGCATGGTAATTTAGTCTGATTTCGATGCATGAAGTGCAAAAGCCAAATTCAAGTTTTGGCACCTGGGAATTTTCCCTTCGGAGGTATTTATGTACCTTACTCTCCCTGAAATAAGTGGAATTCAGCAACTAAAAATGATCAAAAATGTGACTTCATAGCAAAAATGAATTACTTCTCTGGTGTGCTGAAAATGCACTAGTTAAGTTCATGAAAACAAACATGCACAGCAGTGGGTTTCCAGCACAAATGCAGAGGTGTAAACTCAATCAATACTTTTACCAGTTTTTAAGTTTGTTTTATTTTGTTGGGTTTTGTTTTGTTTTAATCCAGACTTAATAATTCCAAGAATCATGGAAACACATAATAATTGGGGTTGGCATGGACCTCTGAAAATCACCAACGACCTACTCCAAGCAGGATTATCTACAGCAGGTTGCTCGGGATCACATCCAGTAAGATTCAGAATATCTACAAGGGTGGAGATTGTACAACTTTTCTGTGAAACTTACTCCAGTAGTGTTTGACACCCCCATCCCTTACAGTAAAATTTTCTTCCTTTGTATAAATGGAATTTCACTGGGAAGAGTCTGGCACTCTCTTCTTTATACCCTCCCAGAAGACATTTATACATGAGGATAAGATGACCTCTACCTCTCCAACAGTCCCAACTTTTTCAGACTCTCCTTGTACAACAGATGCACACCTTTGTGGGCCTGCACCGTACTTAGTCCAATATGTCCAGGTTTCTCTTGTACAGCTGAGAACAACACTGGACCAAGTTATCCAGGTTTTTCTCATCAGTGCTGAGCAGACGAGAAGGATCGCTTCCCCTGACTTGCTGGTGATGCTCTAAATCCAGTACATAAGGCTGCCAGAGGGACCCATTATAGGCTCATGTTTAACATGGTGTCCACCAGGTCCACTAGGGTCTTTTTTACATGGGTTGCTTTCCAGTTGGTCAGCTCCCAGCCTGTCCTGGTGCATGAGGTTATTCCTTCCTAGGTGCAGGACGTTGTATTTCCCTTGGTTGAACTTCATTAGGTTCTTGTTTTCCAATGTCTAGGTCACAGACACCTAGTATATCAGCCACTCCCAGTTAGGTATGATCTTTGTATCAGTGCTGAGTGTGCTCTATCTCAACATCCTTCTCTCTGTGACCGCAATGGAACTGTAGCCCTGCAACTGCATGCAGATGTCTAATTCATCTTGTTTGTTCGTCCATTCTGTATACTGATTTTGCAGAGTGTTCCACCTCCATAATGTTCCATTCCTGGCAATTCTTTGTGTGCATGCAGGTGCATTAAATTGCTTTCTGCCCTGTTCTGTTGATTTTGAAGTCTCTCTTCTCCACAACAGCCTGTACCTTTTGTTTCCTGTCCCACTTTAGAATCATAGAATAATAGAATGGTTTGGGTTGGAAGGGACCTTAAAGGTCATCTAAGTCCAACTCCGCTGCCATGGGCAGGGACACCTCCCACTAGACGAGGTTGCTCAAAGCCCCATTCAGTCAGGCCTTGAACACCTCCAGGGATCGGGCATCCACAGCTTCTCTAGGCAACCTGTTCCAGTGCCTCACCAGCCTCATAGAATTTCTTCTGAATAGCTAATCTAAACCTACCCTTTTTATTTTAAAACCATTATGCCTTGTCCTATCACTACACTTCCTTACAAAGAGTCCCTCCCCAGCTTTTCTGTAGGCCCCCTGCTGGCCACTCTGCTTTTGATGGAGCCCAGGATACAGTTGGCTTTCTGGGCTGCAAGTGCACGTTTCTGGCTCATGTTGAGCTTTTCATCCACCAACACCCCCAGGTCCTTCTCCTCAGGGCTACTGTCAATCCATTCTCCACCCAGTCTGTATTTGTGCTTGGGATTGCTCTGACCCAGGTGTAGGACCTTGCACTTGGCCTTGTTGAACCTCATGGGCCCACCTCTCAAACCTGTTCAGATTCCTCTGGACGGCATCCCTTCCCTCCAACATGTCAACCGCACCACACAGCTTGGTGTCATCAGCAAACTTGCTGAGGGTGCACTCAATCCCACTGTCCATGTCACCAAAAAATAACGTTAAACAGCACCAGTCCCAATACTGACCCTTGAGGAACACCGCTCATTACTGATCTCCACTTGGACATTGAGCCATTGATCACTACTCTTTGAGTGCCACCATCCAGTCAATTCCCTACCCACCGAGTGGTCTATCCATCAAATCCACATCTCTCCAATTTAGAGACAAGGATATCATGGTGGACAGTGTCAAATGCTTTGCACAAGTCCAGATAGGTGATGTCAGTTGCTCTTCCCCTATCCACCAATGTTGTAACCCCACTGTAGAAGGCCACCAGATTTGTCAGGCATGATCTGCCCTTAGTGAGCCATGTTAGCTGTCACCAATCACCTCCTTATCTTCCATGTGCCTTAGCACAGTTTCCAGGAGGATCTGCTCCACGATCTTGCCAGGGACAGAGGTGAAACTAACTGACCTGTAGTTCTTCCTTTTTTTCCCTTTTTTAAAAATGGGGGTTATGTTTCCCCTCTTCCAGTCAGTGGGAACTTCACCATACTGCCAAGACTCCTCATATATGAGATGATTGTGGATTAACATCTCCCTCCCACATTTTTCCAAATTTCAAACCCTCTGCAGGTCAAGTTTAAAACTGTTCTGCAGGTCAGCCGGCCTGCTGGCAAAGATGCTCTTGCCCAATTTGATCAGGTGGATCCTATATCTTCCTAGAAGTTCTTAGTCCTTGAAGAGGGATGTGGCTTTATAAAACAAATCTCTATCACCGACACCAGCTGTGCAACCAGTTGTTGACTCTCAGGATCTACCTACAACAGATGTGCATGAATAATCTCACAGTTATGATATTGCTTAATCATAATACTGTTTTATGGAATAGGCAGTTGGGGCTGATCCCCACTCTGAAGCAGACCCTGGTGATGTGATTCTTAATACACAATTCTGGGCTGAATTCACTGTGGTTGTAACAGAAAGTTAGTCTATACAAGTAGAGATTTGCCATGTAGATCTTGATGTGCTTGTCTACTATGGAGGAAAAAACTGTTCCTGGGGATTCTTTACAGAATTAAGACAATATATATACCGAGTGGTTTCGTGAATATCTGGTGAGAATTTTTAAAAATAAAAAAATCTTGATTTGTCAAGTACTTAAGCTCCAACACAAAAATTTCATAAAGAGGTCAAAACCCAACCTGACTGTAACTTTGTCCATTTTAAAAAGAAATCCCAATCCCAAACTTTTTAAACTACTTTTAAAACTTTTTTTTAACTAGTTTAATCTCTGCTAATTATTGTGAATTTATTGTTATTATTAATATTAATATTGTTCCTAATCTGAATGTGGTTGAAATGATGAAACAGCTGTAGAACTTCAAAATACTTTCAGCCAGTATCATGTTATCAAAGTTTTTGCAAGCAGTTTCTCTTTCTCTTTGTGGCTACTCATTTATTGGGAATAAACAAGCAGCAGTAAATTCCCAAATGTCAGTGTTTCACCAGAAATAACAATTACTCAATGCCTAGTAATATGCATTTCAAAAGTGTTTGGTGTTCTTTCAATATTCATTGATTACTGTTATCAGCTCAACAAATTAAAATGCATCAATAGGTATGAGAAGATATAGGATTTGTCATACTGTTTGAAATCCTGGTTGTAGAGAAACCATTGACTTTGCCACTGACTTTAAAAGAATGTCAATTCAATGATCCTTCAAGTCAGGTGTTGAGTCTCTGTCAGTGGTCAATGAGTGATGGTTTCTTTTCCTTTAGAAAGGAAAAGAAAAAGAACAATGTTCATTTATTTTGGTTTCAGTAAGATTCTGGCTTTCACTGTTCTTTCCATAACCTTCAGATGAACTAAGTACTGATATTTGCCTGGAGTATTCCTAAGTGATCTTAGATACCACTGCTACTTCACGACATAGTGTAAAATATCTGTATCATGTATCCAATTAGTGGGGGAAGCAGCCTACCCTAAAGCAAAGAATTTAGCAAAGAATATGAAGAAATACACATTCTGCTGTATTTCTTCTGCCAGTTGACCAGTCGACCTTGGAACAGTTAGCTTGCCTTTCTAACACAGATGCTTAAGAAAATGTTTCCATCCTATGGAACCCTAGGCAATGTAAAAAGCATTCCTTTCCCGCAAAGAGGTGAAACCAATGCCTTTCAATGTTGTGCTGCAAGTCCCAAATGATCACAATACGCTGATGGGAAGGGCATTAACTGGTAACAAACACAAGTTCAAGATGCATTTTAATCACTTAAGCAAATATCCAGCAAATGAAACTGAAATAGGTTTGAGATTTTTTAAAAACCTAGACTGGGATTCATCTTTTCTGAATGTCGATGCCTCCACTGAGACATCTAATCAACTGGTCTACTCACTCTAGGAAGTCTTTACAGCCAATGTAGACTGAGTCAGGGAAGTCTAAGTCTGACTTGTCACAATTCAAAAACCCTATAAATATCCGCTTTTCTGTTTTCAAAGAAGGCTGAGGATGGCTTGCTTAAATGTGCATGTGTATATCAGAGGCGTTTGGGTTAAAATTCCATGAAATACAAGTGAATAAAGTCCAAGCTTCTTGTCTAAATTGGTCAGTTTAGCAAACAACATAAATCATCGGCTCTTCAAACAAAAGCCCCAAACGTTTGGTGCACACTGGTGCACCTTTGGTAATCACACTGGGATATGTCTCTTGCAATCAATAGACAAGTTTTGTTTAGAGAAATCTACACTGCTTAAACTTTTTTTTTTTTTTTAATGGAAAATTCCTGCCATGTCTACCATGTGTGCCTCTATATTCCATTGTAAACTAGGAATAGTGGTTGCAATTTTCTGGAATATTACGAGGTCAAAAGTGTGTAAGAAGAATTAAAACAGTATTATGGTTCTTAAGTTCTCTTAGAATCAGTAAAGTCAGGTAGCGAACATAAAATTAGAAATTAAGTGCCATTGCACATCTGGGCTTAAATAAAGGAAGAAAAAAAAATCTATTTCAGTCAAGCCTGAGTTTCAGTCCTGAAAAATGTCATATTACTCTTTCAACATAAGCCTGGAATCCTCATGGGTATTTTTGGCTAGTTCATGTATTATGTTGCTGTCTGGCTGAGTTTACATATGAACATATTGGTTTTCTCTTCTTCCTTCTCCTGCATCTCTCCCTCTCCAATATAAACAGCATGGAAGTATCAGCACTTCCATGCAGAAAAGAAACAGAAAGAAAGAGGCCTTAGGAATGGGCCAGCTCCTGGCTCATGCATAGGGAAAATCTTTTTGGTTTCTGACCAGATGCTCTAGAAACATCTACTTTTCATTTCAGGCTTTCCTGTGACAAAAACAAGCTCTTTCTGAGTCTATTAAATCATTTCAATTTGAGGTCACTGACATGTTACATTTTTCAAGTGCCCTGTATTGTCAGCCTTGTTCGTCTCGGGAGATGTTAAAAGTAAACATTTACTTTTACCTGGTGTCTCTTGTGGATACCAGTCAAATGTTTAAAAAAAGAAGTAGATTTGTGTGAGTGTGGCAACTTTTTTTTTTTTTTTTCTCTCCAGGAAATGCGGGTGTATGGTTAGATTCACTTAACTGCAGGGCATTTTAATCAAACCACATCATTGTTGTTATTTTAATGTATGTCTCACTGTGACAGTATGTAAAGGATCTAGTCAGTCTCATTTTACATGGATCTTTGAATGAGTTGTGCTTCATCTAAATTTCACCATCTAGAAACTGGGATCTAATTTAGTGCTTAAAACAACCCCTTAGTTTTCCTTTAATGAATGAAGTTTCACCAAATCGTCATCACAAGACTTTGACACCTCCAGAAGAAAAGTTAATATAAGCTTACCTTATATTCTGTTTAGGGCTATCGCCTATCTACTGACAGAAGGCAAAGAAGGTGAAGCTAAATGAAAGTCAGTAGTTACTTGGAAGCATGAGGAACGAGTCCCTCTCCCTCTTAAGTGCCTAAGGAAAGCAGGAGCTATGAAGCAACTGGAGAAAGGGTGCAATAGTAGGCATGTCTCTGGCCGTCAAACCTGGTTCCCAGAGCTGGGTAGCTGCAAAAGAGAAATATTCCAAACCTCAGATAGGCTAATACAAATAATGTTTCTTTTCTTGCTCAGGTGAAAGAGCTCCAGGGACAGGTGCTTTTCTGAAGAGTAATGTCAGAATTCTCCATGTAAATTAGTAGGTCCACGATCTATTCCTTGAACAGAACACTAGAAAGTAGACCTGTGAATTTATCTTCCACTTCCCTTAAGAGAAAATATAAAACTTAGGGTTGCATTGTTTCCCTGGAAGCAAAAATGAAAGAGTAGTGCCTTTATCCCACACCTCCCACCTGACCTCCAAAAAATCATGGTAAATCCTTGCTGCAAGGTGAAAACATACAAAGGTCATGTAAGGCTAACATCAACTTCTGTTGGTTTGGGGTGATTTTTTCATTACCTTGGGTTTGAGTCTGTATGTTTTATCATTACTATTATTTAAATTGAAAAAAAAAAAAAATTTTTTATAACACATAAGAGTAGACATGGAAAAAAAAGTCTGACAGGTGTCTATGCTGTTGAGGCACAGATGTTCCTCTCTGAAGATACACTAATACAACTATCTCTAAATAATCATGAGACTGTATAGTGAACAAAGTAAGTCTTCATTTTATTTATCTCTGGGCTGACACTCAGGTCAAGCTAAGAATTTTGCTTCCAGCTTTCCAAAACAATCCCTCTCATAGCCAAATTTGGAGAGTTCTCCAGAAAATATTCGCACTGGTTGCAACAGCAATACTTGGCTAGTGGTGAAAACTATGAGTAGATGTGTAGGAGTCTGACATCTAGAAAAGATAAACCTAAAGTCTGAATATATGCGGATATTCTGAGGGGAAGAAAGAAAAGGTCTACCGGTCTACCCTGAAATTCCAAACCGTGATGGGCTTATGGCTGCTGAGCTTCTGAGATCATGGCAGCGTATAACAAGCAATACAGCTCAGGGAGAAGTGCTGTAGACAGGAGTGGATTTCTGTTCCATCCAGGAGTGTGGATTTCAGAAATTAAAAGAGAAAGAAAGATTGCAAACCCCAGAGATACACTAACATAAACACTTAAAAATGTAAGTACCACTAGTCTTTAGCTGGGTTCAAAAAGAAATTCCAAGGGGAATTACAGCTGTACAGGCTTACTACATGCATAGACTTAATGTGAAAATCATTACAACTTTCCAAGTTTCCAGAGCAGAGTAAATTGTAGCTACCTGGAGCTCCCCTCTCTTTCCTGTCCAAGTTCATTTTGCTTCCGCAGCTTGCCTTAGAGCTTGGCAATGTATAATCCTACAATTCCACCTGTAGTTTCTTTAGCTGCTGCTGCAGAGCATCCTGTATGACATTCCCTGGCAATATCCCCAGAATTCAGCTTTATTATTCGTTCTGGCATGCCACGAGGCTTCTGCTTTTGAAGCTTCCTGCTTCAGTGGCTTCCAGACGAATAAATAATTTGGAGACAGAAGAAAGGTAAGATAAGAACAGTGATTTTCTGCTAAGAAAAATTCACCATGATTCCTGTGAAAGCATTAGTACCACAAAAGTTCTGATACTGAGATTGAACTGATGTAATTTAAGATTATTTTTCAGAGGAAAGGAACCTACAGGACAGCAGGAACTCCTTTGTTACAGGGAAGATGTTGGTATTGAGCTTTACTGTATGACTGTTATTGTAATAGCAGTTAGGTTATTTCTACATTGCACGACAGCATTCCATATAGAGATACCCCAGTGATCTGTAAAAAGGCCCTACTGAGAAACTAATTAGTCAAGGCAGAGCTCTGTGTTAATTCTACTCTGCTGCTGCTGGTATTGCACTAGATCTTTCAGAGAGACAAATAAAAGGCACAGTGAGATGAAATAACTGGCCTGAGGATATAGAGGGTGGGATTCATCTCACCTGACTTCAAACATCAACAATGTAGGCATTTAAAACCAAGTTAGTCCCTGGGGCTCCATTTATAGTCACTGGAGATAAATATGCCCTTTTAGGGTGCCAATCATCTGCTGTATTTCTGACGTCTAATTTAGGAGGCAATGAATTGCCCCCTGGATTCTATTGACTAGTTCTTCGCTGACTATCAAGAGAGCCAGAAGCCCAATGCAGATGTCTTCAGTACAGACATCTGCATTTAGTCAATATAATTCCACCTGCAAAGTCAGTGATGGAACAGGGAACGGGTCATGTTCCCTTTGTTCTCAGTCCTGTACACTATTCTCTAGATCATACCACCACCTTGTTGCCCCCTGTAGTAACAAAAAGACTCATAGTTTTTGCTTTATGATGCCTGGTGATAGTTCGATTATCATATTAATTAAAGTTTATTTAATAGACTAGTCAGTAAACAGTTGGCTGGTATCCAAAACTAACATACTAAAAAAATGAAACCTAATTTTAGTATAATTAAAATCCATTCTATGCTTTTAGTTACATTCTCACTAGTCAACATCAAAACGGATTAATAATTTAAAATTTTGATTCAACTGTGAAAACAGAGATGTAGTCATGCAGTTATAGTGTCAGGTCTTGTCAAATGGAAGGATACAACATCATGAGATATGGCCCAGTCATTAAGAGTGCAGAAGGAGATCCATTTCCACTAGATCTGAATTAGTACCAACAACTCAGCAAGTATGGGCCATGCTGTGAGAGTAAGGACTATCAGATGAATGAAAACGCATCTGTGGTATTCTAGCTTCAATTTGCTACAGAAAACACAGTGAAGAAAATTCTCTTAGAAGAAGAGAAACTTATCAAAGAAAGGATAAAGGAAGGATAACGGCAGAAAGTATAGCATCTCATCACTAATACTGGGGAGGGGGTTGGCTGAAGATTCAGGCAAATAAATCAGTTGTCTGCAAGCTAGGTGTCTGTATGTGAGCTGGGTGTCTACGTTCCCAGCAGAGCTAACTGAGACTTCAGCAGCACATAGCTGAGGGCTGGACTGATCAGACACAGATGTATCCTGTATAGGGTAAACAAGCAGCTCTACCGGCTCTGTTGACACCAGAAGGAACTTGGATGTCTACCTCAGCTGTAGACACCTACGGTATAAATTTCTGTGTTAAGGTGTTTCAATACAAAGCCTTAATTAACCCTTAATGGTATGCAGGACAGTTATATCATCTTCCTACCTCTGCCGCAGTATTGTTTGGATTAGAGTCAGACACTTACAATTAGCTATCAGTTGTTAATTTTTTTGTTCCCTGTTTTCTGGGTGTGATTTGCAAAAATTCAGAGGGCTAAAGCACATGGATGTATGACTGGAATGTAGATTCCCTCTTTAATACTATTGCCCCTGAGAAATTACAGGCTAGGTGTCTAAAGTCAGTCATCAAAAATTAGTATAGAGATCTGACAGCTTTGGCTATAATTTATCTTTTTTTTTTTTTTTTCAGTTCTCCATCTGTAAAATGGTGGTAATAATGCACCTAATTGCTAGGGCTGCTATGAATATAAATTCATGATGTTTGTGAAGAACTGACAAATTACAAAAAGAGCACCATAAAAAAAAAGAGACACATGAGGAACTTAATAACATTGTAGTCAGCTGAAGTTTTAGGTTTTGATTAATAGGATCTGGAGCCATACATTGAATAAAGGAGATATAAACAACTAATTAATAATTATCCATACAGAAAAAAATAAAAATAATAGATAACCATGTAATTAAAGTCTGTGTCAAAGCACATATGCACAAGGGGCAAATGAAGATTACAAATGAAAATACTAACATTTGTAAAGCAATGTCAGTGAATGATAGCATAAAAATCTCTAAGTATGGTGCAAATATTGTCTCACTGAAGGAGGTAGAGGTGGTAAACCAACTTACAATTACCCAGTATTATGGGAACTCACTGAAGAGACATAATGTTGTTTGACACCCTTTCTTCATCACCTCTATAACTGTGTTCAGCCACCATAACTGTTATTTTCTTAACTCTGTGTTGAACCTCGTCCCTCAGTTTGATTCATTCCCTCCTCCTTCCCCTTTTACGCTGTGGTTATAAGGATATTTCCTGTGATTGATTCCACCTTCAGCTGCTGGATGCTTCTTGCTGCCCATAAAACTGTGGCCACAGAACTATTTCAGCAACCAGCAGATCTTTGACTGGATCCAGATTTGTGTCAGAAATAACCTTTTCTCTCCACTTTTTCATTCTGTGCTACATTCAGGATTACTATAGCTCAGCCCAGCCCCTGGTCTGGTTCAACACAAGTCCCTATGAACCCTAGCATTGGCAGAGCTAGAGGAGAGATGTGGGGGGAGAAGGAACATCTCTGGGGGGAGAAGGAGCATCCAGGAGGGAGGGGGCAGATGAACAAGGGAGAAGGGCAGCTGGGTAAACTAGTGGGGACAAATAAGTCTGTGTGAAAAACACTGCAACTGGAGGTCCCTCTAATCATAGTCCATCTATAAAAAAGCCCCTGAAAAAGACAGTTGGTTCATGCAGAAAGCAGTTTGCATTTTAATCTTCTTTTCTTTCCCAAATGTGGCAGAAAAGTGCTATCCTCAGCGACAAGAATTCCCCTGAGAATGCACCTCGCCTTGCAGCTCTTGTGTACTGACTTCCCCTGGTGTGAAGGAAGGTTGAAGTGCCAGCTGTTAGAAGAAATAATTATTACAGTGCTTCCTGCTAGCACTTCAGATTTAGAGAGGAGGAGCAGAAGTTACCTGTTTCTACAATTGGTGAGTGGTTTTTTTTTTCTTTTTTCTTTTTTTTTTTTCACTTTTGCATTTTTTTTTCCATCTCCTACTCCCTTAAAGCCTTTGTCTGTAGTCAGTGAATGAGCTTTTACCCTGAGGATTCAACACGTTGCTAAGGGCTATCGTTACAGTGAGCACAATCCTGTAAGTCATATTCACAATGTCAATTCAAATGAGGTATAGACTAACCCTGTCCCATTAAAGACATGGAAATCCTCTCACAATTAAATCTAAACACACCTTCTAACATTTAGGAAGATGGGGTGACTAGAAAATGTTGAGAAATGTGTCTGTACTCCAGATTACAGAATACAAAGGCAATAACTGTAATGTGCATTGCCATTACTCACCGCCTACTTGTAGCTTACAGTTAATTGCATAGATAGGGACCATCATTTACTGCTGATGCCTATGCACAATTCATTCACACACAGCAGTCCCTTCCTTGTCCTTATGTTAATTGTCTGTCACTAGCACTGTAGCAGGTACCTCTGTGAGGGCATCTAAACATGCTGTTACCCTGCTATCCACTCTGCAGTTACAGCTTGCGGTCCCAGACAGACCGTAGCTGATCATCTCTGAAATAACAGCTATGTGTATTGGCTTTACAATGAGCTGAGACCAACTGAATTAACAAACCTGCTTCAGTTGCTTTGTATTATCCTTCCAAGACCTGATTAAAGCCTATTTGAATGATGCTGTATTTTCTCCTGTCACTGCTTCATTTCATTTTGTAAAATGTTGGCACTCAAAATAAAAATATAATTAAAATATGGCACAGAAGCAGAGAGCTTTGATCCCACCTGGCTTAGTGAAGAAGACAAAACAGGCACATTTAATCCACTGTTTGTTCAGTTACAATGTGCTAGTTTTTAGCTATGCACATTCCAGTGAGTGAATGAATATATGAGGAATGTCAAAAATTAACGTGAGTTACTATTATTGCCATACAAAGTCTGTTATAGTATGCTCCAAAAATCTCTAAACAATGAGGTCATGTCACCATAAAACATAATGCATGGCTAAATAATAATGCGAACAGAATTTTGAAATACCATATATTCATGTGGCCAGCCTGTGATTCATTAGAGCTTATACATATGCATTTGTAGAAAAAGAGATACCCCCTCTCCCATATTTCCCCCAACACACACTGATTCCCTCATCTTCTCCCTCTTCACAAATTCTCCCCCTGCTTCTACTGCCCTCTGCCTTTGCCTCTGCTTGCCTGCGTATTGCCTGGGGATTAGTTGAGGGTGTTTATTAGCCTGAGGATTTATTTGCATAGGCATGCAGTTTATATGATATGCAAGTTTTACACATGAAAGTACGGTGTTCATTTTTTGCAAAAAACACACACACGGAGACACACACACACATCGCCAGGTGCGATAAAACCCATGTTCAGCATTTTTTATCCTCAAAATGCCCTACAAATGTTAACTAACTAATCCTCAGAACACCTCTTTGAGTTAGGCATGTTTATCCCAATTTCTTAGACTGAGATGGGGAAGCAGAGAGATTAAGTGACTGTGAGAGCTCCCACTGAAATCAGGGGGGGTGAGGGGTGATGCAGAAAATAAAATACTCATCAGCTTTAATGGGACTTGAATCAGGTCTAAACTGATTTGTCTAACACCAACACAATGTCAGGATTAGAGCAAAGTTACCCGCAAATGGGAGTTTCTGGGACTAATTCTGATCCCGGCGTTGGTTTGTGCCCAGATCAGGCACAGGCAGTCCCAGCGCCTGCAGCAGCAGCAGCAGGATCCAGCTGCTGGCACAGCACCTGCATTTGCATTGCACCCTCTCCCCAGCACCTCTTTGCATCCCTTTCCCAGCAGAGCACAGGCAGACAACAACAACAACAAAAAAATGACAGCAGATGACAAGGTGGCTCTCCATCTGTGACGGGGCACCGAGTCATGCCACACATTTCAGTGGACAGCCGTGGTGAGACGCTTTGCACTCCAGTGAGAGGTCCAAGGGCTGCAGTCCCTCTTGTCTCTTTACAAACAGCCCCCACCCCGTGATGATCTCTTAGTCATGACAGCTGAACAAAATGAAGGCTATTTCTGATTTACAGCTGCAACCTGCAATGAATTATACTTGGGTGGTTTATTAATATGAAACACGTTAGCAAGAGTATACTGTATGTCTGTCACAGATGGAAAAACTAACTCTATCGATGACTGCAATCCATTCATTGTTTTATGAATCCAGCATCCTCCAGAGAGCATCACAAAATCCCACTCAGTGTCTCTGAATGTTACATTTTACATTTAGATTTTCTGGCTTAGAGAAAAGAAGTGTAAAATCACAAGCCTGCATAGCATTCCCCACTGACTGGTGCATTTATGAAGTCTTTTGTGGTGTTATTACAGTAAGCATATGAAATACGATGTTCATGAATCTAGGAATAGGGAAATAAATATGCCTGTATTTTTTAAAGGAACAAGAGGCTGATATACATGTTTTATCCCACATTTTGGAGTTGGAATATTATCTTCTTTATTCTAGCTATAAATGCACAAACCCTAAAGTCACACGGAATTAAATCTGGGGTAAGATAGGCCTTTTGAGGCTTTTGCTCAGCAGTAATTTTGAGGTCTCCCCATGGACCTTGTATATCCAGTCACATGGCTCTGGTAGATCACAGGGGTTCAGGCAAAGCTCTTGTAGTTAGGAATAAGGGCATATGGAGGTGTGTCCAGAGAGATTTAAAGTTGCCCAGGGACTGGTCAGAATGGTTGTAAAAGGTAGACCAGAAAGTAGGCCACGTGAATTGTGTCACTTTTGACCAATTTTCCCCAAGCCCTTGGGCTGCACAAACATCGGAACTGAGTCCTCTGGGTCTAACTAAAAAGAAATGTGCATTGATAGGATGGACTGAATTTCCCCACTTTAGACTGCTGGACTTATCTTTCTATAGTATTTGTCATGCATAAACCTCTATATCCGAGTGTATTCTTGGTATTATGAGACCCGGAGCAAACATGGACCAAGGGGTTTTGTCCATTCCTTTCTTTTCAGATGGCTTTTTTACACCTGAAACCAACAAAACTGCATGAGGCTGAGCTTTCAAACTGTGTCCTTTGCAAGACATTCTTCACAATTAGCTGTTTCCCATGTGACTGAAGAGTGACACATTTTTAACCAAACATCATTCACATGAAAATTTATCCCAGAACATAAACCAAACCTCACCATGAAGCTTGTGGTCCTCACAGCCTTGCACCTCCACACAATGTTCTCATGTTGAGGCCTCTTGAGACAAAACTGCTGCTGGCCTGAGCCTCAGCCCTTCTTCCTATTCCACCTGCTGGTTGAAGCTTCAAGATGCACTCAGGGTTCAAATAGGATGCATGCCTAAGCCTTAACAGCCAATGGGCATGTGGCAACCCCATAGGTTGGCACATGTATCAGCTCTGGGATCATCACCAGCATCTTACTTCACAGAGCCAGCCCAAATTCTCTAAGACCACTTCAAGGTTGAATTCTACACCAAACACCACATAATGGACATTTTCTAGGATATTTGCTCATGCAAATGCTCATCTTGAATTCTGCAAGTCCCTTTTTGCCCACAGGTATAAAGCTATTTACTTACCTCAGATGTAATAAGACTTACTTTACTATGTATGAAGAAAGATTTCTGAATAATATATAAGAAATCAAAGCATTATTATTAATAAGGAGAGATCATAAATAAAGCCCTGCTTTCATACCCTTTATCAATCCAAACTGTTACTGAAGTCAGAGCATTATTTTGTGGAAACAAGTACTGCAAACTCCTTTAGAATTCTCCCTAATTGCTGCAGAAGTTTTGCCAGAATGAAGACAATAGGGTTCAGCCTATTGCAGGAGATTCAGCCTAATACAAGAGATGTTTATACTTACTGAAGCAAAATATTCAACTTATATTAGTTAATAGGAAAACAATCAGTTAATTTGCAGGTTTTTCTGTATTCTGAAAAAAAAAATATATATATATATATATATATGTTTCTATTCAGAAACGTCTAATGTTGCATCTTCCCATGTATGAGAAGAGTGTCTCCCCTGAATACTTCTATGGTTCTTACAGTTCCAGTTTTTAAGACTTCTTAGAGACCTTTTAATTTTTGTTTGTTTGTTTGTTTGTTTTTGTTTGGCTGGTTTAGAATTTATTTATCCTTATAACTTTCCTTCAGGATTGTTTATAGATGGGGTATAAATCTCAGTCATGTGATCAAGTTATTGCAGCTCAACAATTCGATATGCATTATCTGACACATGGTGACTGTCCTTGTGCTAACTCAGCCTGTAGCAACTGCAAGGTTATGCTATTTATCTTAAACTTTCTTCATTGTAAGCTAAGTCAAGCTGAATTTGCTGTGGGCTATGGTTATGAACACAGGCAACTGTTATGGGTCATCTGACTCAGAGAAACTTGTACAAGTAGCTTGACTGTGCATCTGGGCCTACTAGAAAGCATGGAGTGATTTTCTCGAAGCTGCACAAAAAATCTGTGCCAGAATAAGGAGTCCTACTTCATGTTGAAACCAGCAGATACTTCTAAGCCACGAAATGCCATGATGAAAGTAACTGGTGATCCTGAGAGAACATTCACTCTAAGCAAAATATATTTTTCTTTTCAAAGGGGGTCAAATATGTGAGTGACCTTGTTTCCAATCACCTAACAGAATGTTGAATACAGTGACAAGAACAACCCTATATTTGCATACAATTCCTCTGAACAATATTTTCCCTTTCTAATATTTTCCTTTTTTTTTTTTTCTCCTTTTACTTACAGTTGACTGAACTAACATCTCTTATCATGGTTTGCAAAGAAAAGCTGTAAAAAATTAAATTGGAAAAGCTAAATTATTTATACAATTTCATGTGCTGGATGTTTTGGTACAGTTGAGCCTTGCCTCTTCCTAATAGCATAAGACTATTAGGAATTGTAATACTCCTCGGGGGATGTAAGATTTATCAACCCTTGCAGAATGGGATGGAAGCCAAGGCAAGAGATTAAGGGATACTAGTTAAATTAATCAACCTTCTCTCCATATATCGGCCAGGAGAATGCAGTAAGTTGTTATTCATACATTTTACACAGTAGGAGCACAATTTGACCACAACCATATGCTGAATTTAATATTAAACCTTGGATCTTTCCAAAAACAACTCCGTAAAAATGTCAATACTTTTTTTTTTTTTTAGACAGATGACTCTATTCATTTTTAAGGCATTTAAGCGCGTGCGTGCACACACACACACACAGTGTTTTTCTTTACTAGCTCTCAAAGAGACCTTCCATTTTAGCCCTAGTTCAGGACCCCATTGTGCTTGTTTATGAGACAAAGTCTAAAGCAAAGATTAATGAAGAAGATACAAGAGATATGAATATTCCTTTTTTGCCCTCTATTTTTAACTATAACAGGGTCAAGAAGAAATTTTCCCTGTTAAACTGCAAACCTTGAAATGATATATTTTGCTTTATGCACAACACTGAAGTTTAAGTTTCCTGAAATAAATACAAATTATTCTGTTTCTGTACAAATTGAAAAACAATGTTATATAAGCAGTTTTTGGAACATATTAAAACTATAGAATAGTATTTTCTCAAAACCCAGAAATTTGTTAAAGTATTATAACACCAAGACTTTGGAGATCATCAAATTAGACCATCAATCCCGTGCAGTTTGAACTAAGACCATCTTTGTGTTATGTTTAACAAACCCCACAGGAAATTAATAGAATAGAACACAACTCTACATTGCAGTCAATACCTAAGCCAGTCATTAACACATATTGCTAATGAGGTGACCGTAGCTTGCCTATGACTTGTTCTGTAAGAAGGCTTGCTAGTCCAAAGAGTCTTTATATGGTGTTGCATCCCCCCTGTTTTCAGGTTACTTTGTGTAGCCTTACAGATAGGCTCTACCCATGCTGAACACCAGTGTGCCAAACTGAGCTATGGCCATCAGGTTTTAGAGGAGAAGCATTTGGTTGCTCAGTTCACTGTCATGGCCACATTGCCAGCTTTGTGCTAAAGATGGGTGTGAACAAAAAAACAAACAACATGCCTTGTATATTCTTCTCATGAAGAGACTTTTCTTCAAAGATCATTTAAGCATGTCTACCATAAAGTATATAAACATGTCTCTTAAATTACACATGTTTAGGGCAGTGAATCATGGCAGGAAAAGAGAATTTCAAAAATTCTTCATGATAACTCTGACATCAAGGCAACCTATGAAGTCAATAAAGATAAAACATTTGACAGTTCAGATATTCAGTTATTTTAGGTAGATGAAATGAGGGAAAATTAAACATCGTTTATCCGTCAAACATGTTTCAGAACTATTTATTTTTCTATGAACTCTGACACTGGTGTACACTATAGGGCTGTAATTTTTCATGCCAATGAGCAAGATAAAGCTGTGAAATAACAAATATATGGAAAAGAATGGTTAGGGTAAAAAAGGATAAGGAAAAAATAGTAATAATAATAATAAAAAAAAAAAAGACAATGGGTGGTAGACCTCACAGAAGGTGTAGTACATACTCTCAGTCACATGAAAAAGGGCCTGCCATACCACTCAGAAATCCTCGACTGTATCTGGCTGTATATCAGCTGAGTGTGGAAGTCATCCCTCACCAATTATTGTTCTGTTCACCTTTTAATTGAAAGGGATCAATAACATGACTGTTAAATAACTAAATAAATAAAACCTTATTAACAGAACATTTCATACGACAACACAAAATCTGGGAAAGAAAAAAAACAAAAGAGTAAAACAAAAAAAAAGAAGTCATCCACTGAGAAGATAACAGTGTTTGCAATGGTAAAATAAATCAACTGAAAGTGGAATGACTTCTGTAAAATGTCAACAGAAGTGTCTGGTTCACACATTCATATAATGCATAAGCCATTCACCTGACATTGTATCCACTTGCTGTTATAGTTTACCTGAATAAGGGCCTGTAAAAATTCATTTTTCACTCTATTATGCTATCAGAAGTGTTTGTTGTAAGTGAAACCCTTTCTAAAGTTCATTTATTATAAACCAAAGACAGTAACATTGACATTAAACCAAGTAACCTTATTGCTTTCCAGTTTTTCTCTAGATGTACTTTGCATTCATCTGCATTGTCACAGACCACCTAATCTAAAAGGGGATTATACAATCCTCTCTTGAAGGTACATAAACTATGCCTGAAATAAAGCATGTGGTTCAACAGCCCACAGGCACTATATTATAGCAACAGCTATGAAAGTTAGTCATAAACATACATTTCAATATGATTCAAAAAATCACCCATTGGAATTTATTGATTTGAAGACCAATGAGGACTTTTCAGTCATTTAGCCTGACATCTTGTGTTACACACACCATAGAGTTCACAGTGTTACTTCAATATTGAAACCAATGGAGCCATTTCTCTTGTCAAGATCAAACGCAGCTGTAACATAGGAACCTGTATGCCACCCCCTGAACCGAGGCTTGTGTACCTTTCAGGACTAATGGAAGGGTGGCTGCACATTTAGTTCTCCCCTTTTTCCTCCTTTTTCTTGCTCTTCTCCCAGTAAAGTCCATGGTTGATATTTTATATAAAACTTCTGGCAATAAAGTTCTTCTTAGGACAACAATTCCATAGGAAGAGAAGGAAGCAAAACATTGGTGCTATTTTCTCAGAGTTCAGGCAGACTGAGAACACAGGGTAGTAGCAGAGTATAGATGTAGAGTTCCCATATAGGAAATGTGTGTAATGCTGTGGTCCAGCTGAATTCATAAAACTGAGCAGCATGAAAATAAATTCCCAATAACAGAGTACACACGGTTCAGACAGGAAATAGTTTGCAAGAGATCCATGCCTGGTTTTGCCAGTTGTATTCACTCTGAGCATAAATTTACTCCAGAGTAGCCCCAAAGTAAAAAAAAAAAAAAAAAAAAAAAAAAAGTGAATCTTGTTTACAAATTATTTCTTTAAAAAATAAAGCAACTATATTTGATGAATGTGTTGTGTGCTGAGAATAGTTCATTCTACTCTACATGAGCCTGTACACAATGTTCTGAATTGTGCATGGTATTCAAAAATCTTCACATGAAAAAATAAATGCATTGAATCCAAATGAAGATATATTCCAAGCCTACGTTATGCACTGGGAAACTCTGGTCAAGAGTACCAGTTTTTGTTTATCAGCACCCCACCTGGCCATCACCTGGATTCAAAGCTCTGTAACCAGATAAACATGTGCAACTAGTCCACAAAGGGAAAAGATCATACCAATCCATTCCAGCTATTTCTTTCTTCTCAGGCTAGTAAACAGGAAAAGATAATAATTGGTGAGGTCACATGAATAGTTTTCATAAAATTAAACATTTTCAAAAAATAGGCAGATATGTTTGCTGTCTTGATTTTTGACTGGATAGTTTCTATATCAAAGAAGTAATTTAGTTGCCCAAAGAGTCCAGAAAAAAAAATCTCAATAACCGAGTGTTTGAGCTTGTAACTCAGGTGTCTGGAAGAGTCTTTTTGTCTCACAATGGCCATCTTTATTTTTCACATCTTCCCAAAATAAAGGCAGTGGTGTCTATACAGTTTTGAAACTGCCAATTTTTTTACCAGCCTGATTCATGACGATCCATTCTTTGTATAATGAACTTGGCAAAATTTAGAAGTTTAAAACTGTTTTTCAAGATCACTCTTTAGCAGAACATTAACTGAAAGAGAGAAAATCATCTGTATGGATGAAATATAATACATGTCAAGGAAGAGCAATACATCTTTCTTTCCAAGAATTCTTAGGACTTCATTAATTTTCCAAGCTCATTTCTTACCGTTTATTAATCCTGTGCTGCTGAATTTCCCTTTCTTGTGCTTTTTTATGATCTCTTTTATATTCACAGGTTGGGTTTCCCTTGTGAATCATCAAAATTCACATTATTTATATTTGCCTTACCCCCTCTATTTTTGCAGATAAGTCATGTCTGGGTACTGACTGAGACTGGGGAGTAACAGCAATGTTTTCTGGGTGCATATGGTATCACTGATTGCCTGTGATCACTGACCTATAGACTGTTATCAAAAAGATCAGTGACATGAAAAGGATTGTGCTATGCTCATAAGACTATCAAGAGGAGTTAGCTATCTAATCTGCTGAGATACTTCTGTAAATCTTGTTTGTCACCTACTGCCTTCTAAAGAACCTCAATAGCTGCATAAATCCTGCCTTTGATCTACAGTTCTTCCTTCATATTGTATTACAGCAGCACCAACACAACCATGCCCGAGGCACTCTACAAATTCAGTAAAACATATCTCCCATCCTTAAGAGCTTAAAAGACCTCTTCTACATGTATGAAAAAGGGAAAAAAAAATAAAAAATAAAAAAAAAATAAAAAGAATCAGAGAAAAAGCATAAGGATGACCAGAATTATGGAATGGCATTTTTCCAAGAGGAATCACCAAATATGCACTCCTTCCTGGAAAAGGAATCAATTAAGAGTCCCCAGAGGAACATGATCTATAAAATCATGAGTTACATAGAGAGGATAAACAGAGAATGATCATTCACTGCTCAATGTTGCAGTACAATGACATGAAATCAAAGTAGCAGTTGGCAGACTGAAAGCAAACAAGAGGACTTGGTTCTCACACAAGGCGAATATAAGACACAGACTTCAAAGCTGCAAGGCACTGGGGAGATCCAAAGGTTTACCCAGCTTCACACTGACAGAAGAGAAGTCTATCAGGGGTGATTGACTACTGAGATAGTGCTTCTGCCTGAGGCAGTCCATAAACATGAAATTGCTGGAAGTAGAGAGAGAATTCTTGGCAAGTTCTGCCAAATTTGCCCTGTTCTTAAACTCATCTGGTTTTGTTCCTTGTCAGAGAAAGATCTTGGACTAAATAAACCTTTAATATGGTCCAGAAAAGACTTTGTATGTGCTTATGTTACATTAAGAAAACAACACAAGTACAGAAAGCAAATTTGGATCAATGTGCATCACAGACCAGCAGCAGAACTAGTATCAGGTCTTCCATAAGAGCTGTACACTAACAACATTTGTATTTGTTCTCGTAAATAAAAGTGACCAGAGAATGTTCTTTGGCCCTGAAGCCAAGTGGCACAATGTGGCCATTATCCATAAATTTGAACTCTTTTACCTGCTGGAACCAGAGTTATCATATCCAGACTGGTCATTGGAAATGTTCCCTGGCCAACACCAACTCTTGAGAATTATCGTAATGCAAGGAAAAGCTTGATCTCTTCTCCAACACCAGCCCCTGTCTCTAAAGAAAAAATTGAAAAATATATATATATATCTCCTTTCTCAGTCAGGCACCTTTGGAGCCCACTGGCATGGGTTTCTTTTGTTGCAGAATAAAACAAGGATCCTACTTAACAAGTGCTTAGTGTGACTCGTATTATTGGCCCGGGCCTGCTGTCTATCCTGGAACACAATGCTGATGGTAATTATTAACCAGTGTCAGCTAGTAATGATGCCCAGTTCTATCTTTCCTATCCATGGTTACTTCTATTACACAGAAGTACTCACAGAATGTATTTACATTTCAGTGTCATTTGAAATCCTGGTATATACCCAAAAGTGACAAAATGCTCTTGTAGTACCTCCCTGGGGATCCAGATGCTGAAATTAATGCCTTGCTATGGAAAGTTGTGTGTGAGTTCCCAGAGAGCTGAAGAACAGTGAAGAATGGTAATTCTGTGTCATTTATGCTGCTTTTTCCAGACTAGCTTAACTCCCTGTTATGATAGCTTCTGTTATTGAGTTGGAGAAGGGAAGATAAAGAATCCTAGCTTTTTGTTTTCCTTCTTTTCTTGAAATTCAGCATCTTTAGTGAGCTAAGAAATATGGTTATCATCTCTCTCAGTTGTATACACACTAGTGTTATTTGATATTCCTGACACCAGGAATATACTGTTTAAAAAGTGGAGCAAAACAATGGGCATTACTCCTCTCTGTCCATATTTTCTGCTTCCCAATCAAAGAAAAGTACTTGAAAAGCGTGAACATTATGTTTAAAAATAGTTCTGCTGAAATATGCCCAGAGATCAGAAGAAACTTCCATATTTGGAAGAGCCTACAGTATGTTCTGCCAAAGTATTTGGTTTTTCTTTAGGTCAAGGCAACCCCGGGCTTTGCTGCTGTTCCCATAATGTGCTATAGACGGGGTGAAAGTGCTCTCCTGTCATTTCCAGTTTACAGTACAGTTTGTGCTAGCTGGTATGGGAAATGCCTTCGCAGTCATTTCTACACCAAAAACCTCAACAACTATGAAAGCACCTTCTCCCCTGCTGTACTTGTATTTCCTGTGGGTACCCATGGAGAGCAGTCAGAATTTTGTTCTGGAAAATTGTAGGATTTTTCCCCCTTTTTTTTTCTTGTCGACCCCTCCTCCACCCATCTGTTCAAAAATATTCCCTTGATGTTATAAAAGCTTTTTCTTAGAAAACTTGGAAGGAAGTAGTGCAAAAATTACATTCATTGCATCTATTTAGATTCTATTTCTTCCCTTCATTTTGTTTTACTTCTCAAGAAGTCAATTAAATTGTTTTCTTAAAATCCAGGTTTCTATCACATATTTCATGTCAGGAACATTCCAGTTACCAGCAGTCATAGTGAGTAAAAATTATATTTATGTTAAATTGGATTCAGCCAAAAAACTGAGATTTTCTAATTTTTTGCCTACTGACACCCATTTGTGTATCTAAAGAATCAAGTGCCTATGCAATGCTTCCAAATACTGTGATGTATTACTATGTGATTAACTCAAGTATGACTTTATATTCCCCTTGACCTACTCTTTGGGTAGCTAATTACTGTACTGGTATAGTATATTGCTTTGTATTTTTTGCCTTGTTTTATATTTTCCATCTTTCCTGACTCTGCCTTTCATGCTCTACTTGACACTAGCACTCATTTTCATGTTATAAAGAAGGTTGTTGCCTAAGCTGGAGAGCCGGAGGCATTACACATCTTCAGTTTTGTTGTGTTATCTGAGTATTTAAATCTTGCTCTGTTAGCATATGGATCCCAGGCCTTCAGAAAGCAGGTTCAATCATGGTGTTACCTCTGATCTCCTTTGCTGTCGTTCTAGTAAAACAGTCTGCTCCATTAAATCAGTGACTGTCTCCTAGGCAGCCCTGGCAATAAGAATGTGCCATTTATCATCTCAGTATTTCCTGAGTATTTCGCTCAGTCTGCTTGGTAGCCCTCCCTGATCAGCCCTTCTGAACCCATGGCATAGGTATCTCAAAGTCAGGGTGAAGTGACTTCTCTTATCCTCAAAGGGTGGCTGAGTTTGTCAGTTTTATTCAGTGTACAAAACTCTATGCATTGAAAATAATAATAAATAAATAAAGTGTGCAGGGCAGTTGGCAGCAATTAATGTCCAAAAACAATTCTTCAGTGCTTCACTGTAGCTCGAGCCAGCATACTTGATAAGTTTGATTAGAAATAACAGCAAGCAGCCAAAGACTCTTAATTCTGATTCAATCACGTTTGCAATCCATTTCTCTACCACTCTTTGTCCCACCACTCCTGAGGTGCTGCCTGGGCTTGTGGGGCCTTTTGGCCAAGGCAGCTCTAATGCAAAAGAAGCTGAGGCTCTGCTCTGTACTGAAGGACTGTGATGAGCTCACATTGTATCATAAAATGCAGTATAAAGTGTTAAAGATTTGCTTTCAAGCTGGAAAAAAAAAAAATGCAGCCAGTAAATCCTACATCTGGGTTTATAGGGACTTTGTTTTGTGGGCAATATCAAAGTTAGGAAATAAAATTTGCTTCAAGGATTAAGCCTCTAACCCTTGACTCTCCTTTGGCCAATAAACCATCTGATGGATAGTGTAAACCTCCATCAAATTCTGCTTCTCAACATTGATTTCTCTAGTCCCTAGGGCAAAGAAAACCAGAAAACTTTGCATGCTGCTTGGAGCCATGTCACCAAGCAAATCAGTAAGTTCAAAATATGACTTCAGGAAGATTCATATTTTGCATGACAATTGACTAGTTGATAAGTGTTGCGGAAGCACCAGGGTCTTAATTAATGATATGGCATGTCTCCAAGACCATCTCTTCATTCAAGAGGATACTACGCAGGAAGTCAACATAACCATCACAAAACTCCTCAGCAAGCCTTCCCTTAAAATCCTAGTGAGCGCACGATATAATTTGTGAATATGCCTGGTTTGGGGAACTCAGTCATTTAGGAAAACTGGAGAGGTACTCTTTATCAGGGAGCGTAGTGATGGTACAAGGGGTAATAGCTTTAAATTAAAAGAAGGTAGATTTAGATTAGATATTAGTAAGAAATTCTTTCTGATGAGGGTTATGAGGCACTGGAATAGAGATGTGGATGCCCCATCCCCGGAAGTCTTCAAGACTAGGTTGGATGGGGCTTTAAGAAACCTGGTCTAAAGGAAGATATCCCTGCCCATGGCAGGAATTTGGAACTGGATGATCTTTAAGGTCCCTTCCAAACCAAACTATTCTATGATTCTGGGAGAAAATTGAGGCCTGTGCAGCAGTCAGTGCAAATGTTGGTCTTCACTCTATTGTTTTGTTGTTATTGTTTTATTTTATTCTATTTCTGTACTTAGAGAAAAGCCAACTGAGGTAAGGATTCGATCCTTTTTCCAAGGGGAAAAATTATAGCTGCTTGGTATAATGACTTTGTGTTAGCTCTGACTTGATGACTGACGACAATCCAAACGTAAGAAAATAAGGTAACGTCTTATCTGTCAAGAGAAATGAATTGCTTTCAAAATCTTAGGTAAACTATGTGTTTCACTTAAAAAGAAAAAAAAAAAAAAAAAAGAGATTATGGGTGAGGCTGAACTGGGATTTGGTACTATTCAAATAGTAGAATTTACACCAGCAATATCTATGGGTTTTTTTTGTGTTTTTTTTTTTTTGTGTGTGTGTGTGTTTTTTTTTTTTTTTTCTGAGACCTTTATAATTTGATTGGGGTTTTAATCTGTTAAACATTCAATTTGCACTGAATTTCAGTGGACTCTAGATATTTCTTCCTCCTTATGCTCTTCTGACAATCTCCCTTCACCTGGAAGTATGGCTTATATACAATCCTGGAGGAGACATGAAGTACATGGACAGAATGGCAAATGTTTCTGCTTCAAAGTGTGTGTGACAACACTCAAGTGTTGCAGCAGTAGTGACAAGCAAGATAATGTTGGCTCCAAAGCAGCAGTCATAGCAGCTTAGATGCACTTAGCTCAAATCTTTTCTACGGTGGACTAAATTGTCTCAACTCACCTGATTTGTGCCTTTGGCTAAGAAGGCTCATAGGAGTGTTTGTCATGGCTCATTTGATGCGTGGTAACCTGCTACTTTGAAGTCATTTGACTGAACATCTGACTCTACCTCATCACTGTCTCTTCAGCTCTCACACCTGAAAGAGTGAGCTAGGAAATTAGGGAACACCTTAAAGAGACTGAAGGTTTTCTCTTACTCCACATTCATAATTGAGCCTTCTGGTTTGTCTTGCTGGAGCTGAGGAGCAAACACTGGGCAGTTGGATGCCCTCACATCCACCAAGACTTTCAGTAGTGACTTCTTCAGATGCTCAGAGGACCAGGAAGGACTCCAGGCTGGTAAACCAGCTGCCATATTCCTTCTGGATTAAACCCACCAACAGTCTGTTTGTTCCAATGGCAAAAATGTTTGTCTGTTGTCTTTATCAGTCCTTCCACCTTTACTCTTTACATGAAGTACATTGCCAACTGCAGGCTGGCAGCTCTTTTTAGTGATCCTTAATGGGAATATTTCACAGAGTTACCCTTTGTAGTACAGGAAATATTTTAATAAACACCATCACTGACAGAGGCTGAGCCAAGGAACATAATATATGAACATAAAGAATTGCCAATTGTTATAGGTTTTGTCTAGCACTTGTGGAATTGCACTTCCCATACTTCTTTTCTTTTCTGATGTGGTATATACTCTTAGTCTTTCACATCATATTAAATGAATGTGTCCTTACTGTTGACTTGCTTTCCTTTTCCTCCCCTTCTAAGAACCGCTGGTTTTATTTTCATTTCTGGCTTACTCTAGAGCCAGCTTACATTTGATCACTACCAGTACATCAGAGGGAATGTATAGTACATACTGTGCTCTCAGTTGGGTGTGTGGGGAGCTATACATAAAACTCAGTTAACAATAATATGACTAATGAATATGCTGTACCATGGGTTTCCTGCAAAAGAGCAACTTACACAACCCAGCCTTTATCACATTGTTTTTGTTAGCCATCGCTCTTTATTTACTGTCACTGAGACTGGGAAAGATAGCTTATTTTCTCAGCGTTGTGCATATGCATCTGTGCTGGAACTGGCAGTACAACTAGTTCTTCTCCATTTTCCTGCATGTTTTATAACTTGTTTTTATTTTATAGTGCTCCAGTAAATTATTTCCCTCTATATTGAAGTGGAATGTCTGTACACATTCTACCTAGCACATTGTATTCTCCTTTTAAGAAAGCATAAAGGATTATAGTAGACCTTACACAGCTCTCATCAATATACTGAAGATCCTAGAAATGCAGGGTTCTTAGCTGACTTATTCAGAGTCAGGGGTTTAATTCCAAGGTGTCAGCTCACTATAGGCCTTGGATATGATTTCCAAACCTCTATAAAGCACACTGCTTAAGTCAGTATCACTTCTACATGCTTATGCATGGGACAGATATACTAGATGTCCAGGAAAGCTGTTGCTCCCTCCTTTGTCCTCATCAGTCCATGTGCTTTTGGAGGGTTAGAAAATGGCTGCATCACTGCTCAGCCTCTCCTTCCCCAGAATATTTTCCACTCTGTCACAAAAGCTGTACCTTTGCTGCCTAGGTGCTCATACTTTAGATTCAGGATAGAACAAATACTTTACTGACTGGATTTTATAACAATTGCTGTAGTTGGGTCCTGAGTGCTTGTTGATGTGAGAGATAAAGGAAGAGTACAAAAAGTTTGGCAGGACTACCTAGTCTTTAACACCTTCCTTTCCTCTGGGTTTGTGCCACTTCCTTCTTTAATCTCTACGCTCATTAGAAATGCAGTCATCGTAGCAAGGAAATGCTGAATTTCAAGGCAAGTAAATTGTAACCCACTCTCAGAAAAGATCTACAAGGGAAATCTCTGAGACATGATTGTCCATTTACATAGCAAATATATATCTTAGCAGAACAGTTCAAAGACAAGAGAATGGCCATTAGAGTCATTGCCATTTCAAATGAATGCCACACAGCATCTCCATTTCAGATCATTCATCCATCTAAATATTTAATTGTTTCTCCTAATTGCTCTTTATTAGCCCCTTTAGCCACTTCTCCAGTTGTACTTTACAGTGCAGAACCAAGTAATTTACAAAAACATAATTATTCATATTTCAGTAAAAGTATCTCTTTTAGACTGAAGGAATAGGGGAGTATGGTGCAAAATGTGTGGGGTTGATGTATACTCAGTTCAATGTTTCTTCTAGTGATTAAGCCAAATCTCCTTCAGAGTTTAAATATTTAAAGGAAGAATTCAGTGTTATTCTTGGAAAGCTTACTATTTACACAAAGGAGTGGACTCTACAAAAAATCAATTCTCAGGCTGTGAGAGGCAGCAGCCTCTTAGGTTTTGTGCTTCTCTGACTCAGACAGATAAAAAGGCTTCATGTCACATTTTGGCTCCTCAGTGAAATCCTTATCCTGCTTGTTTGTTCCTCTACAAAAGCTACATGAAATTCTTTTAAAGTCCTATACCCAGCCGAGGACTGATCCCTGGGCTACGGAAAAAGAAGTGACTTGCCAGTCTGCTGTACCCCTCACTACCAATGAAGCACAGATTTCTGCATGACCAGTCTGGAGCAGGTGCTACAAAATATTCATTTTTGTATCATAACAACACACCACTTTTGCATACCTCCCCCTTCCCAACATCTTCCCCCAAGATAAGATTTTTATGCATTAATAATATTGTGTACATCAATTAAGGTATTTAAAATATTTCTTATTCTCTCTCAGAATGACAGACCACCATGAGGTATTTTTGTCTAGGAAATAAAATGGAAATATCAAAACTACTAGGTACTTTTGGGAATCAAAAACAAATCTCTAAAACAAGACAATCCAATACTGTGCATTTTTAAAATGCATTCACTTGTTTTCATTTTTTTTCCTTTTTTTTTTTTCCTTTTTTTTTTTTTTTTTCCAAATACCCCAGATCTACAGAGAGGTGAAATAAACATTATATATTGTACAAATGTGAAAAAAGATACCTCAGTATTTTGGAACTGCTTAAAACAGTGGGAGACCTAGCCTGCAATCCTTATGTAGAAATTACCCAAATAAAGCTCCCACTGAAGCCAATTATTTTACTGCCATTTATACAATTGTATAAAATGAGCTACATGCTTTACAGAACAAATAAAGAAAAATCACATGGTGCCTTTATCGTCTTTCCTAGTTTGTCTTACTCTCACAATTCATTGCATAACAGTAACAAACCATAGGAGCAGAGTAGAAAAGAAACACCATAAATGGCTATAGAAAACTATAAAAACAACAGCTGGAAGGGAGCAAAAGTTCCTCTGTTGAGGTCAGATGGATACTTATTTTTAAGCATTTAACAGAATAACTTGCTTTTTGATTGACTAGCTGATAAATCAACTGGAGTTTTACCTAAGTGGATACTGAATGAGGACTTGTGAATAAACCTGTTATAAACGATTAGATCACTGCTGTGTATTATGGCATTATTTTTATCCAAAGCCTTTTACTGAAATAGCACAGCTCTCGCCTGAGCTCCCTTGCCAGACGGTGCTGTGAGGAGCTTTTTGGCACTGCTTGCTCCCCCGCTGATTCCCCAGCCCAGTGGGCATTGCAAGGACGTGGGGGAGCAGTAACCCTGCTGTGCTCCTTGCCATCCTCCCTCTCCACTCCAGAAGCTCAGCTTCTCCCCACAAGCACTGGGAGGGGAGGGGGAAGTAATTTACCAGAGTTATTATTATTACTATTATTTAGCAAAGAAATCATCTGCAATTTCATTTTTGCTTGAAATCTGACCATTCATATTCTACAAGGCTCTCCACAAAAAGAAGCTCAAAAAGGCCAATCTTAAAGGGAACTTGGCTTACAAAGATTTCTGATCCTTTCCCTTCCCTTGGTGACTCCAATATAAAACTCCACTGTAGTCGACAGGATTATATTGCATTGAAATGGAGCTATGAGTGGGAGTACAGTGAGACCATTGTACGAGACTCCCATTACTAATCATTTAATTGGAGAGTAAAAATATTTTCAGATTAGCCTTGGCATTAATAAGAAGAAAGAACAGGGATATCTCTTTCAGGCACATTAGCAGTAGAGCAGAAGGGACTTGAAAGAAATGTGATGAGGACATATGGGATGGTAGAGCAGAACCTGGAGCTGGGAAGGGAAAGGAAAGGAAAGGAAAGGAAAGGAAAGGAAAGGAAAGGAAAGGAAAGGAAAGGAAAGGAAAGGAAAGGAAAGGAAAGGAAAGGAAAGGAAAGGAAAGAAAGGAAAGGAAAGGAAAGGAAAGGAAAGGAAAGGAAAGGAAAGGAAAGGAAAGGAAAGGAAAGGACAACTGGAGCGAAACTTTACTATCATAGGTGTATTTAAGTGTGTTTATATACCACAGAAACCAAGGAAGAGTTAAAATATACAGAAATGACAGTGCACCTGACAAAAAAAAAAAAAAAAAAAAAAAAAAAAGTTCTTCTATGAGTAACCTGTCTCCTAGGTGTCTTATAAACATGATGAAAGGTAGTAAAAGAAACGGGGGGAAAAAAAGAAAAAGAAAAAAAAAAAAAGAAAAAAATAAATAAAATATTTTGATAAATGAGTAGACAATGGATTATGAAATGGGAATATTGTTGTACCCGCATAATAACCTTTCACTGGCTTGGACCGAGATTTAAGATGGTTGTGAGATTCAAAATGTTCTACATACTCTGGCTGCAGTATTTTTGTGATAATGACACATGGCAAGAAAATGTATTACTATATTCTGCTTCAGCAGCAGAAGCACTTTTCTCTCCATTCAGGTTCAGCAACTTTATGACACTGTGGAAAGAAAGAGATCATTTTTTAAATATTCTGTCATCAAAAAGGAAGCAAAGTGAAAAATGCAGAAATGCTTCTCTCCTCTACTTCAGGGCTGAAAATCCCTTCTGCAGTTGTGCTCACCTTTCCATCGAGCATTTGTGAGCCAGTGCTGGGGGAAGCTCCCCCTACTTTGATGAACTGAAAGAACAATAGAACCAAACTGGTTTTGCGTGTACACTAGGCCAGATCAGACATGTTTTCTGGGCTAGAATTTATTTTGTATAGATATTCCTAAACTGAAAATATCACCCACTAAAATGAAAATGCAACTAATACTGTAACTGTACTTTACCTTGTTGTGTAACTAAAAGTAGCATTCGGTGTGACCTGAGTTCCTGTGCAGCATAACTGATACCTTATTCATAGATATTGGGGCTCAGACCTGACTGAAACTAAAATAAAGGGAAAAAAGGAAACATGACTTCTGGTATTAAATTTTCTATTTAAGGATTGTGTGTTTCCATAAAACATTATCTGGCTGAGGACCTGGATCTAGTATAAGAAGATCTCTACTCACTGAAGCAGAACTCTAAATCAAATTTTGTGTTTTGCCAATGAAGTAAGAAATGGTATAGTTGTGGCGAAAAGGGCTTTACTGGCTATTAAAAGGGCTCAGATCTAATACCAGCTGAGTGGATAAACTGATGCAAATCATGAGCTGAAAATCACTGCACATTGCTCTAGTGGGCACACTGAAGCCCTACTCTTTTCCACGTCATATGCCATTTGCCACTCTCAAATGCAGAGATAGATGGGTATCACACAAATATATTTGTTCTTATATTCTGTGTGCAAGAGATGATGTGTTGACAACAGCGCAGTAGAAGAACAGGTCAGAGAAGATACTACACTGAGAGACATCATGGCTAAAGGTAGCATCTCTTTTCTGTCCAGCAGGCATTATTTCCTCTACATGAAAGCACAGCTGGGATAGGATATTGCTAAAGCCAAGAATTTTTTAAGATGTATTATTTTGTACTTAGCATTACAAAACTAGAAATGGATTAAGTAGAAGGGAAATAACTGAGGTACTTCCAGTGGGACTTAAGTTCACACCAAATTTACATGCATAATCTATTCTCAGATAAATTATACAATTACAAACTATCTCCCCAGTGTGTCCCACATTCTGAAACCATGGCTCTGAATGCAAACATCACAAACAGCACCCCTGTAAGCAGTACTTATTGGCACCTTCATAAATCATCTTATCAGAATCAAAAGCCTGGATAATCCCAGGGACTAAAACCCAGATTCTTAAAGGTATTTTAAGGATCTGTGTGTGTAGTGTCTTTTTATGTTTATCGCTGATTCTTACAGTCTCTGAGAAAACAGTGCCTCTGACATTTCCTTATCTCTCTGACCACATTCCCTCTGCTGCTCAGGTCTCTAACCATCCCTTACCTCTTCAGGTGGAGTCAGACAATTTCCCCATTCTCAGCCTGGGTATCAAACAGAGCCCCTGTATAGCAAATGAGATTTGCTGAAGAAGGTTTAACTTATGTCCCAACCTTGCAGTCCTGGTCCCTTTGAAACGGGATCTGTGGTAAAAGCTTTCTTTTAATTAAGAACAAAACTGTTCTTGAGAAAACATATCTATCTCCAAAGCAATACAACAGAGAGTTGATTGATATATCTTTTCTTCCATAGCTTTGCTAATTCTGACAAATCTCAACTTTTTGCTGCTTACACTCCCACATTTTCCTCTTCAGGACATACTGTTCTCAATAACAGCTTTACCAGGTAAACCAAAGCCAGCAGTCCTGTCTCTGAAAGTGAAGCAAATGCTTATTAGCACCAAAGAAGGGCAAGTACAGAGTAACCTTCCCTCTGTCACACATGCGATCCTTCACTCAGGTGTTGCATGAGACAACTCTTTTCAGTGTCCAACAGTGGACCTATCTCAATAGACTTTTTTTTTTTTTTTTTTCCTACAGATTAGTCATTTTTACTTCTTCGGTGCTCTTTTATCTTTCTTCCTTGTATTGTTTTCTATGTTTTTGAAAAAATAGGGCTTGCAACCCACTAAAAGTGAAAACAGGATTATTTCAGATTCCCTTGACCCTTCTCTCTATATGCTAGAGCTATTTCAACAAATCTATAGCGTGTGGATTTTTTTTTCCAGACCTTTTTTCACACAGCCTGATGTTAAATTATTTTAATGTTTTCATATGGAACAGTTCTTAGTTCCCTCTGTAATTTACAACTATCTAGCAACTTTTCCTTGTTGCTCACAGTATTTATAGTAAATATAATTATCCACAGATGAGATGCAGAAACTGCATAATTTTCTTAGTGGCCCTTCAGCATTTAACTATGCCAACTACATTGTGGAGATGTCTGTCTGTTGTCTCTAGGTAGACAAAAACTGTTTTCAGTCTCCACTGCTTTCATTCCAGCACAGATTATAGGCACTCCTTTGTCTTGGAAACATGATAATATAATAAAATAAAAAATAAATAAAATAAATATATATATATATATTATTTTTTTTTAAGGTGGAGGATTCAGTTTTAGAGGATTCGATACAATGCTGACATCCATTACTCTGGAGTCAGAATAGCCCTGAGAGGAAAAGAGATAAGAGATCAAAAGAGAAAAGACAAACCCAAGAATTATCACTTCCAAAGAAATGATGGAACCAACCCAGGAGGACATGTGAGGGCAGAGGGATAACATTGTTCATCACATTTTCTGTGGTATTGCCTAAGGGTAGAAGAAGAATTTTCACTAGATGTCTATAAGCAATTTAATCGCCTGTGTAGTTCTGGATATTATACACCCTAATAGTCGAAACTTCTGATTGTAGAGATTTTGAAAGATATTGTTAGGAAAAAAAAAAAAAAAAAAAAAAAAAAAAAAAAAAAAAAACATGACTGGTTTATCTCTCTGAGACATGACTGCTCAGAGCTTGACTCAGGATAAGCTGACTCTCTATTCTTTCAGGGAAACCTAATCATCATTATTTGTGTCTGCAGACAAAAACCCTGAGGAAGAAGGGAAGCTGAGGGACAACTACATGTATTTTGTGTGTATGTGCACAGGGTTAGATTTGTGATGTCAGCCAAAGAGTGAAAAGAAAAAAAAAAAAAGAAAAAAAAAGGAAAACCTTGAGGAAATGCAATGGAGCATGGCAATATAACCAGTCACCAATATAAAAGTTCTCATGATGGAAACATAAAGCAAAGCAGAAGATGTTTGGCAGTAGAGCCTGTTTCTCACCACCTTGACCTGAGGATAATCCTAGTAGGAAACAGCTTTCTCTTTAAGTTTATATAGACCTACAAGGATGTTTTGTGGGGACAGAGGGCAGTGAGTTTGTGATGTTTTGTTTTTCTAAGCTACAGAGGCTTGGGCATTTCTCATTAAACTAAAGAGTTATGTTCTGAAGCATCAGGCAAAATTCTGCAGTATGCACTTACAGCCCACATGTGCTAAGTCTGTGATGGTTATAGAAACTAATCACAAAGCAAATATTAAAAACCTGAACCCATTCACAGGTATTCACTAGAGTCCAGATCTCGCTTCCACGTCACATAAGACTTTTTTAATAGCATATAAATTATGAGATCTTCAAGACTCCATACAAAAAAGTATCTCATAAAGATATGAAAAGCTATGTTTCAGGTCTCTTGAGCAGTGGCTATAATTAAAACTGTTGAATAGTGATTATAGACTTGAACTATGAAAATAGTGAAGGAGAATCAGTGAAAATAAAGGTCTTGATTAAATTGGGACCTGATGGGGAAGAGCTCAGAGACTTTTATAAAACATAATCTGTAATAAAATTTTGAAAGTCAGAGATTGAGATTACAACAGGAGAATTAACTTCTAACTAAATTTCAGCTAACACTGATTTTTACTTATTCAAATTCCCTTTGACTTAATTTACAATATAATTTAACAATTGTCACAGAGTTTTACCAATAGTGGGTTGCAAGAAATCAGCCAAAGTTTAGACCAGGTGAACTTGTAAAAAGATTAAAGCTCTGGAATTTGGACTAGAAGTGTCAGATGATGAGTTTTTCTGATTCTGATTGTTTTTGAAGGAATTACTGTAAAGACAGGCTGTGCTTTGGCCTTTCATTTTTGGGGGTCAGGGGCAGAAACTACTAAGATATACAAAAATATAATGAAATGCTAGTGGTTTCTTTGCTAGCCAACTGCACTTATAAACTTACAAGCTTGCTACATATGCAGGCCACATATGGACAAATGATTAGGTAGCTTGCTTCTTAGTTAATGGTCTGAATTAATCAGTGACATGAAGGAGAGTGACTTGAATGAAGGACTTTCTGTGCCAAAAAGCTTTTATGTGGGGACATAGTTAGACATGGCACTGATGCAAGATTTAAAAAAAAAAAAAAAAAAACACCTAAGTGCTTCCAAGCCAAAGATCTGGTTTGTGCTGACCCTGCTTTGAACTTATAAAGGAATGAATGAATTCTGATTAGCAGACTAGTTTTCTCCTTCATCACTGAATACACAGTGGGAGAAATAACCATATTGATAGAACCATAACAATTGCACTCTTACCTGAGCATGAGAAATGAAAGAGACTCAGAAGAGGGGGATGGAAGGGACTAAAGGGTTGTCTGCCATGGGTACCCTTGCAATTCCTTCTGAAACTAGTTGATCATCTCCCCCTCACACTCAAATGCTTTGCCACCAAATTCTTCACCACCTGAAAAGGTGTATGCTATGGAAATGCTTGCAAACAAAAGAAATTAATGAAGCTGGTGAAACAGGACATGAGAGGCAGTCCTTGTAGTAGTATCTTCACAGTGCACCTTCTTACATGTTTACTATACCCCGTGTCCGGGGCACTGACTCTTGGATTATGCACCCCCACACTCCCAGTTTACTGGATAGCACTGGTAAATCACTTTTCACATTCTCTGCTTTCATTTTCTGAAAAGTTTGGGAAAAAAAAAATCATGTTTCTGGCTTTGTTTGTAAAAGGTACTCTGAGCTTGAGCTATGTGCTATATAAAGGCATTGGTATTGGTATTCTTTTTTGTTAGCAGCAGTGAGAATTATTTTCCATATAAAGAAACAACCAAAGACATGTTCGAGCTAGCTGAGAAGGCAGTTCTTTGCTCTGCTGAGCAAGAGGCAATCCAGGTGCCAAGCTTTCCCTTTAAGCCAAAAGAAGAATGAAAAACCCCAGGGACAAAGACTGACTCTTTCTTCTCTAGGGGCTCAGATCAGCATGCTATTTGTAGGTTCAGGAAACCTTGGGTCCATATCTTCCACACAAGCTGAGAGCTGCTGAAATGAGATCTAAAGATAACATAAGAAGGAGGAAAAGCAGAATAGGGAATCCCATGGTAAATTTAAATTCTCTGAAACACTTCAAGAAGAGCATTTAAATGTAGCTACCCCTCAAAGAGGGTGATGACAAGCTATGATGTGCAAGGATTTTAATGCATGACTTCAGTTTTTCAGAACTTAAATGTGAAACCACATGTGTGGTAAGCTGAGATATGTCTTCATAACTTGCAGACTGAGCAATTGCAGTCTTGAGGCTGGGAAAGGAGGAGCCCTGATGAAAGGTTCAGATGTTGGAGCTTCCACATGATCTTTGCAGATTCCCTGTTCAGGACCCAAGGAAATCTCAAATAGAGAAAAGTTTTCTTTTCCCCAAGTACATCTGCCTTCACAGAGGCAAATGCATAAATCTGTCTGGATTCAGCCTAGCCAGTCTGGGAAGCAGATCACAATGACCTTGCAGTCAACTCTTTCTCTCAGCAAAGTCAAACTGGCTTCAGGACAACAGCAACAAGCTATTGCAAATGTGACCATAGAAGATAGAATGTTTTTCTTACTACCTCCACAACATAAGAATGCAGTCTTTCCAGGTTAGGTTAAAACAGAATTACAGCCTAACTCAACCATTGCATGTCAAGGTGACAAAGTAGACAAAGTGAACACGATATGGTGACATCCTAACAACAGTCATCGCATCCAATGATAATAACATCTCAAGGAGAAAGAGCAGTAGTCAGGGAACTACAAAAAAAAATCATGCTTCCACAAATTCCTCACCCTTGATTATGACCATACAATAAAATGCAGACTATGGCAAGGACAACCTTGACCATCACCTAACACCCAGTTACCAGCTGTATACAAAAAAATCAGATCTGACATATCATTATATCCATTGGCATGTTAAGACAAACATCCATGGAGACAATTTAATAGATTAATGACTAAAGTTGTCAGCAAAATATGATTATTACTCCTCCAAAATATAATTAATACTCCTCTATTTGGCCCAAAATTAAATCCGATGGCTTCTTTCTTGGCCCCTGAAAAAGAAAAAAGGAAAAAAAAAAAAAAAAGACATCAGGAAGATGGCTTTAAGATCAAATGTAATGGAATACGAGACAGGCCATAAAATTCATGGATTCATGGTAAAATGGACACTGTCACTACTGTAAACCAGACATACCACTCAGGCATGGGGTGATAAAAATGTATAGTTGAGGCACAGAATTTCAAATGTAATTAATTTTGATTGATTAAATTACTTGATGTCACCATATGTTTTTATTTACTTCTAAGGCATTCTTGCCCTCAAGACCAGAAAATGAATACAAAGTGTCAAGGCACAAGTATGAGATAAGGTGCAAGTCCCAAAGCAGGAGGAAAAAGCTGTATTTGAAAAAAAAAAAAAAATAGAGTTGTACTGACCCATTCATTAGCTTCAGAGTTCAGCTATTCTGCCTTGTTGTATGCTGTTTGTTCATGAGAGCTGATGAATCATTGAAAGAGGAGCTCATATGCCTGTGATAACATGCTACAAGGAAAAAGTCTGAAAAGTTTATTCAAATTATCTCAATATTCAGTCAAAAGACTGTATGTTGATTTGAAAGATCTCAGTAAGAATCTAAGGCCACTGACAAAACAGGAAATATTGAAGGAAAAAATCCATTTAAATACTAACATCAGCAGAAAATCACTAGGAGCTGCTTGTTAAGCTTAATGTCATTTTAAACTTCAGATTCTTTCAGTTGATACCCAGCAGGAGTAAAATTTCTATGTACTTGTGGAGATATTGGTGTTTAAACAGATGTCAGAAGCCTTTTAGGTATAAATGGAAATTGAGTTACAGATTATGGTGGCTTAGGGATTTGAGTGGTGTATAATATCAAAAACTGTATCTGAGAAAGAATGTAGTGTTGAAAATAATGATCTTCAAATTCCAGTATATGGAAAATGTTAAGTTTTTTAAAACTAGGTTTTTTGAGTTATATTATTAACAAAGTAGAAAACTACTAAAACGAAAAAGAGAATCAAATATTTAATTTGGTATTCTCCATTTCATCCTCCTATGTGCTTTTTCCTTCCAGACTTTTTATTTCTTTGCATTCTTTTTTAACTTATACTCTCCAGAGTGCCTAATGCAATTCCTATATAAACTCAACCTCAAAATCTGATCCACAAACATAACAGATAAAACCTAAGCTCCACCAGCTACAAAAGGAAAGTTATATATCCCCCCAAAAGCCTAGCTACCTGCTGGTGTCCAAGCTCATTGGGAAATGAGCCCAATGGGTTGTCCAGAGTTTAATAATTTGGGGCCTTTTCCTGTCAGGGACCTAGGACTTAATTTCTATATCACAATTCCTTACTGGTAGTGGAAGTCAGGAAAGACTGTACATTAGGTTAGAAAATGGAGCACAGGGATTATGCAGTGGACTGCTCTGAGGAGAATGAATGCATCTGAGAAAATCTCCATAAAGAATGCTGTGCTATATCTTGAAACATTCTTTGAAAAATTAACATGGAACTACCAGTATTTCGGAAAGAAATACCTCAAGCAAGTAAAAATTACTAGAGGCCCACTCTTTCCAGTATATACCTGCATCCATAAAGTTCACTTCAGAAGATTTTTAACATGCTATTTTACTCTACATGTAAGTTTTGCAGATCAGTGACATAAGACTTCTGTATATGATCAGCAGCTGAGAGGTAAGAAATTGCTCTTGTATCTACAGATTACTTTAACATACCTCTCTGGAAGGCAGAAAACTCATCCTGATTCCTGTTTGCACTATTTGCTATTTAGAGCTTCAACCTGAATTTATAGTTACACCTTAATTAAATCTATTTTCCATTCCCAGACCTAGTTAAATATAAATATAAACCTACCAAACAAATACATAATCAATCTTTTCCTCAACTTAATCTAAAAAGCCTAAAATGCCAGTAAGTATTTGAGCTTCTCTTGAGCACTTCTGTCAAACTGGCAAGGAAACCAAGGCATTCTCTGGAGTTGAAATAAAACTTAGTGGTCCAACTGTGTGCTCTCAGATGGTACCATCTTCAACAGGTCATCTTCAGAGAAGTGATCTTTTTGTTCATTCTAAAGGTGCTAATTCAGAGCATGTCTGAATAGAAAAGTATTCGTTATTACCCTTCTTTTTTGACTAGGTCTTGGGTTATATCAGTCTGTGCTTTAGAAATCTGTGACAAAGGATTGAATAGGTGATAAACACTGCAGCTTTTTCCATAAATAAGGTTATTTCCCTCGCATGGGTACTTTTGGATCTATTTTTGCTATTTATCTATTTTTGTCTTGGGTTTGATGCGTGCATGGTTCCTGTGACTTCAGAGAGAACGCCGCATGTGTGTCAAAGCTGAATACAGCTTTTTGTTCCATGGGCCACATCATTTTTACAGAGTTCTGATTGTTCCCAGTTCTGAGACTTCTGTCTTTTGAATTGTTTCCTAATGCATGCCATTAATCTGGCATGATTCAGGTAAACCATCTAAATGAAGAGTTTTCATTTTTATGCACAATATTCCACTTCCAACGTAAAACTACACATAAAAGCAGACATACTGTGTCAGACAAAAGTACACCAATCCCAATTCTCTGCTGGCGGTCAAAAACAGATATCCAGGCAATTGTACAGTCCTAGAAGTACAGGATGTTGTCTCTCCCAGAATACATTCTGGGCCATCATCTGAGCACAGATCAGGGATTTCTTTGCCTTCAGTAGTCTCAAAGGAATTTCTCAAACCACTAGCCCATCCACGTACTCTTGTAGCTAATGGAAACATTTAGCATCCACATCATTCTGTTGCCAGGAATTTCACGGCTTAGCTGTATCTGTATGAAGAATCATTTTCCCTGATTTGAAGGTCATGCACGCTGGTTTATGTCCATGCCTCCTAGTTCTTTGAGAATAAAAAGTAAACAACAGATCTTTGTTTGTCCTGTCCATTATATACCATAGGCCTTTATTTTATCCACCTAAATCATCTGCTTTGCAGACTGAAGAGTCCTAGCCTACATAGCCACTCCTCACAGGGAAACCATTTTATACCTATGATGATCTTTTTTGCCCTTTCTGAAATTCTCCCACAGCTTTTTTATTACCCTGTATATTATCTTCCAGACAAAAATGCACCCTGGATTTACACAGTGGCATGCCGAAATAGTTGAGGTTAGTCTAAATCCTGGTTCACTGTGTTGCTGGGGGTGGGTCTGTGTCGAAATCAGTCAGAATCGGTCAGAACATTCCACTTACTGTTGAGTACTGTATCCTTGTACAAAGTCTGGCCTGACATGTGACTTCACTCAAGTCACATCTGCTTTAACATCATAAGAATCCTGACCCAGCAAGGTATACATGCATATTTATACAAATACATGAACAGAGTAGGAGGCAATGAAATTTTGATAACATCTTTATACTTTTCAAATTGGCAGGCCCACAAGGCTCATACAAATCATAGAATTGGAGGATGGTAGAATAATTAAGGTTGGAAAGGACATCAGGAGTTCTTCAGTCCAACTTCCTGCTCAAGTCAGGGTCAACTGTGAGTTCAGACCAGGTTGTTCTGGGCTTTGCCCCTTTAGGTGCTGAAAGTTTGCACTGGGTTACCTTCATCACACCTGACTGTCATCAAGGGTAAAAAAGATTTTCCTCACATCCAGAACTTCTCCCTCTCTTTTTTTTCTTTTTTTTCTTTTTTTTTTTCTTTTTTTTTTTTTTTTCAGTTTATGCGTATTGGCTTTCTTGTTCTCACCATACACTGCTGCACAGATCCAACTCTTCTTCTCAAAGGCCTCCCCTAGATGCTGGAGAGCTAGTGTTAGGCCCTTGCAGAGCTCATTTTTTCCCTAAAGGTCCTGTCTCCAGGCTGACCAGGTCCATCTCTCTCAGCCTCTCTGCACACAGCAATTGCTTCAGCCCTGATTACTGCAATGGCCTCTGCTGAACCTGTTCTAGTTTCTCAGTGTCTTTCCTGGGAAACCAAAACTGGACAAGGTACCTAGATGTGGTCCAACACATGCAGAACAGAGGGAGAGGATGTCTTCCCTCCTTCCTCTGGCTGTGTGCTGTTCATACATCTTGGGATGCTGCTATCCCACATTGCTGCCAGGACTCATTGCTGGCTCCTGCCCAGCTTGCTGCTACCCAGGCTCCATGGCCCTTCTCACAGAGCTGTTCCCCAACCACTAAGGCCCAAGCCTATGTCACCTATGTCCTTCCTGGCTGCAGGACTAGGCACTGGTGCTGGCTGAATTTCACATAGTTCCTGCCTGCCCATTCCTCTGGCTTGTTCAGATCCCTCTGGATGGCAGCCCTGCTCTCAGGCGTATTGACTTTCTCTCCCTCCCCGTCCTCTAGTTTGGTATTGTCTGAAAACTTGATCAGAGTTGCCTCCTTACGACATTGATAAAGACATCTTTTTAAAAATTGGATAACAGTGTAGAGAAGCAGGCCTGTTGTCAGCTTCTCAGTTCACTATGGTACATTTGTTATTTTGAATATTTTTGTGAAGTAAGCTGTAAATCAATTGTTTCCATGTATTCTAATGCACCAGTTTATGTCTTCATTTACCTGTGAAGTTAATACTGTAGAAAAGACCTAAACATAGTGGTTTGGGTTCTCAATTGTGTTTTTTTATTATTATTATTTCTTTATTTTTTATTTTATTTTTTTAATAGCAATAATGCTTGCAATGCCTGTTTTCAGAATAATATACTATCCCCACAATCCTGAATGCAGGTCACTGTCTTTGTGCTTTGCATCTGAGAACCACACATATAGTCTTCTCACTTTTTCTGATCCTCTCCCCGGTGACATTGAAAACAAACAACTTCCTCAGAGCACAGAGCTCGAGCCACAGTAAAAGCCTACAGCCCCATGCCTACAGCCCCATGTACGATTACTGCTTTCCTCACGGAAAATAAAGTTGCTTGTGAGCTGCACTGATTATAGACTAAAATCAAGTAATTATATTGTGAAATAACTATCTTTTATATGTAGAATGGAAAAATGAGACATGCAATGGGTGGTTGAAGGGAAAGTAAAATGTTTTACAAGACGAGTGATAATGAGAAAGGAATCCTGCCATCCCACTCTTTGCAGCATCAGCCCTTAGCAATTACAGGACTTGTTCAATAGAATTTCATCAGGAAGGAATGTGTCTGTCTATTATAAACACAGTAGCCATAGCAATGTGGATCTACTTTGAGTTATTCTACAAATTGAAAGAAAGAAAGAAAGAAAGAAAGAAAGAAAGAAAGAAAGAAAGAAAGAAAGAAGAGGATTGTGACCCTAAATCTGTTCTCGGTAATACACATTCAACCCTCTTGACATTATGTAACTGAGAAAAGATTTTAGTCCAATTAATGTATTTTTTTTTTCTTTCAAATGTCCTCAGTGTCTACAATAGCACTAGTGCTCTCTCCAAGTTCGTCATTTTCTGTCAACTAATGATGAACCAGGCAAAGGGCTCTCAGCTACTTCTCAAGCACTCAACAGGTCATTAAATGCCAGGAAATGCCTGTTCTACCAGTCATTAATACTGAAATAGCAGTTTCTGTTAATAATAGATGAATATTCTCCTTCCAAAAGAAGATTGGTCTTTTTGCCACTAATGTACCAGATTGTACTAGACTTTTCCTTAATCTCATGCAATAGCTTATAGTCACAGAACAATAGAATAATTTATGTCAGTACAGACCTCTGAAGGTCACCTGGTCCAACCCATAATCAAAATGGTGATAGTTTAAAAGTTATCTTGGTTTTCTCAAGCTCATATCCTGTTGTCTTTTTAATATCTTCGAAGAAGGACATCCCAAAACATCTGTGATCAACCTGTTTCCATTGCTTAATCACTCTCACTATGACTTTCTTTTCCCTGTTTCTGGTCACAATTTCCCTTCCTTCAATGTGTGACCATTGCCCCTTGTCCTTTTTCTATACACCTCTGAGAACAGTAAGGCTCTGTCTTGTGTATAACCACACATCAGGACAGTTAAAGATAGCAATTAGAGCTTTTCCTTCTTTAGGCTGCACAAACCACACTTCCTCAGACCCTCTGCACAAGCACTCCATCCCCCTGACCACTGTGGTGTCCCTCTGCTGAACCCATTCCAACACATCACCCTGCTCCCAGTGTGGCCTTCTAAGAGTTGTATAGAGGACAAAAAACTCTTCCCTTGACCTGCTGGCTACTCTTTTGCTAAAACAGTCCAAAGTGCTGTTAGCCCTCATGGCGGCAGGGGCACAGTGTTAATTCTTGTCCAGCCAGATATTTACCAGGACACCCAGGCCCTTTTTGCAGAACCACAACCCAAACAGTCAGCTCCCAGTCTGGACTATTGCACAGGGTTGTTTCATCCCAGGTTAAGGCATTCACACTGATCTTTGTTGGACTTTGTGAATTTTGTATTTACCTGTTTCTCCAGCTGGTTGAGATCTCTTTTCTGTACTATTAACTCTTCTCCCTCTTTCGGTGCCACTTGAAAACTTGCATTTTGTCCCATCATTGAAGTCCCCAGTAAAGATTTTGAAGAGTATTACATGCTGAAGGAAAGATACCATAGTTTTCCTGTCCAGTCTTCTCCTCCCCCAATTGCCCACTCATAATCTGTCCAGGAGAACAAAAAAAAAAAGAAAAATAGCAGCAAAACCCACAAGAACCCCCTGGTTCACATGTGTGTATCACTAGGTAGACTGTGCTATCACAACAACATGCATAAATGAGGAAGTTTAATTTATCTAGCTCAGCTGAAAGAGGCCATCCTCAACTCAACTCTAAATAGGGTGGAATTTACCTTTGGACAAGTTGATTGCTTCTTTTTTTTTTTTTCTTTTTACTATGTTTTTGCACATTGTTCATAACAGTGGAACATGTTTTCTGTTTTGGAACATGTCGGTGAAACTATAAAGCCAGGAATAACAATAGGAGAAGGAAAGCAGCTCAGCCAAAAAGCAAGTTATCCTTAAAAGGAGGTTAGATTCATAAATACAGACCATGTGTTAAGTGGTGAAACAAATTTAATGCTTACTGAATAGTGTCACAGATATAAAAATAGAACATGTTGCCTCACGCTTAATGGACTATAACAGATTTAGAAGAAAGTTACTAGACACTTGAGTTAGTTGAAAAGAGCTGTGTGACATAGAACACATTCACATTGCCCTGTGTTAGTAAACAATAAGCAAAAATAGTCTGTTTTTAATAAAAAGCAGCAAAGTCAAATGTGTTTTTAATATCAGGATCATGATGAACTCAGTATATTCGATCTTCTCCTCCAAGACTGAATAACATCCTACGTGGCAGACAGGAGAATTGGTACTTTCCTAGAAAGAACAATCCCACCCCATGCATGCATTACTGACCTCAGCTCTGGAGCTTCTCTGCAAGCTGTAAGAGCACTGTCAGCATCTTACTCCACTTTGCTTAGCTAGAGTGGGTTATTTGATGACGCTTGTTATGTAGTCTCTTGGTCTTAGCCAAGATGTGTATCCTTTGCTGACTGATGTCAGTGTTGTTGTTTTGCATCAAATTCTTTTCTCTTTAACTGATATAAACTCTGACTAAAAGTCAGCTGTTTTTCAGGTTAAAATGGGAAGAAACTCACACCCACTGACTTAATTTGAGAGGTATGTACAGGATAGGGAGAAGTAAAATTTATATCTGCCACTCAGCTTTTCCTACCACACTCAAGAATTTCTTTACAGAATGAGTCCAAACTGTATCTAATCCACTTCCTTTTCCAAAAAGATATCTAGGGAAAATCCCTACCAAAAAAAAAAAAACGCTGCCTTTACAAACCCTCGTGTAGGGTAGTGTAGGAAAGATGATTATATTACAATGGTGGGAAGCATAACAATCCACTGATAGCCCTCAGAGGCTATTGTAATGTGCATAAATATTGAGGTTACCTAAAATTTGGCCAGGATTTCTTCTGTTCAGAATCTCTGTAATGAATACTGGGTGGCTTTAATCTGGAAACCTTGTTTTGTGGGGAAAATGCAAAATGCCATTCTGTAACAGAATAAATATTTACAGCTTGTGCCCTATACTAAAAGTTAGAGGGAGAAATCTGCAGTGAACTGTTAAAAATAAAAATAAAACTTAAAAAAAAAAAGCCTTCTGTTTAAGTAAACCTTCTGTTTTTAAGTATAGAAGTACAAATTTAGAAGAATATCCAGCAATCGATTCTGGGTATTTATTCTGTGTTAGGGACTCCATAGCTTTTCCTAAGTGTTCACAAAATAGTTCTTCAAGCAAGCTGTTATTTAGCATGTGCTTCAGTGTGTTGCTTGGTGTGAGTGATCATTTACTGTTTCTTAATGAAAAGCAGGATACAACATAAAATGTGAATAGTGTCAAGAATGAGACATATTAAAGCCTCATGCTCTGGTTTAGACTTCTCTGATACTAGTATCACACTGTGACAACTAGCACCGGTGCAAATAGGAGGAAAATTAATCTTGCCTTTTGTCCTAGGATTTTAAAGGATGGTGAAGGAACATGTGCTTGAGAAGCTATGACAACTTGCAGTGTCTTTGGTCAAAGGAAACAGGACTTGGTAAAACCAATGGTGTCCCATATTTGCTGTTTTAATTCTATTCATTGTCAGTGAAATCTACTTCATTTCCCTTTTGAAATGGGATTGTAAATCCTGAACGCGTCTTTCCAAGGCTCAAAGCAGCTCTGAATCTTCAGCTGAGCTATTTTCTTCAAGAAACACTAATACAACTTGTAACCATTCATCCTGGTTCTGTGCCAGCTTACTTGGCAAATGCATGGATTTAGGTGGTTCCTTTCATCCAATTTGAAGTTTTGCCAAGGTTGGTTATTTTTATTATTAACCTTCTGTCATGCCTGCTGTACAACAGTCCAGAAACCTCTTGAGTCTTTAGCAAAAGCAGTGTGGGAGACTCTCTGGCAAAGGAATAATAAGGACTCAAAACCAATGGAATTTGAATGATTATGAAGAATAATAAAACACTAAGTGACCAGATTGCTTTTAAAATTTCCTGAAGACCCTGCTGCATCCAGCAGTGAGAATTTAGTGCTTGCTGACAAAGAAAGTATTTTGTTATTGTCAGGATGTTTCTGTGGCCATGCAGAGATGAACTTGGTTTTCACAGTAAGATGGTAGATACTATTCCCTACCCTAGTTCCAAATATCTTTTTGGCTTATGTCTAGTTACTTCTCATGTAAATCTCCCCTGCTGAAAGGCACATGAATAGGTCCCACTTTTGGTCTAAAATCCCACGATTTGTTCATGACAAATTATTTAGTTTGGAGTTACATGAGGAGTATTTTTTAACAAAGAAATTGACAAAATATTTTGGATAAACTATGATTCCTTTGAGGAAAATGAGGCCAACCAATCTTTTGTAACAAAGTTTTATGAGGATGCATGTTAGGAACTTCCTAGCCAAGCGCAGTTCTTTATGGGTAGCCAACATCCAGTTCAGAATTTGATTTATAACCTCAAGCATTCTTCATGCAAAAAAAAAATCAGATGGGCCTGCCCTAGAATTGCTTATCCTATATCCTACCTTTTGCAAACAGGCAATTCTGCTTGGCTTTAAAATCTTGAAGTCAATAGAAATATGTACTTGAGAAGCTTGGGTTGCATACAACACAGTAATCTGACCAGGACTTTCCCTCTTAATGGTCAGGATTTATGCTTTATTAGAAAAAATCAGTATAGGATGATTCAGCTTCCCAAAGCTGAAGAGCTACCTTTACCTTCAGGAATTCGAAGTCCAAATCTTGCTAATTCATGGAAATAGTTTGGGGAGTTGTATAAAAAGGGAGCATTTAAGGAGGTATTAGTCAACGCCAAGTTAAGCATCTTATTTTTTAAATTCTCTCTCCTTTTAATTTTACATCAAGCAAAGTGATGGATTAGACCTGGTGGATTAGACCTTTTCTATCTTAGGTTACATTTAAACAAGAACAATAAAATTTATAGGAAACAGCTTAATAACAACAATGTTAACCAAAAGAGGCTCTCAAAATTGACAAATGTAAGGAGTTAAAGGGAATTAATATAGGCACCCACTGCTCTCAGTCCTTTGTGTTTTTTTCTTAATATTTCTCTACCACCCCTCACCCCAAAAACAAACAAACAAACAAACAAACAGTCCTTATGGGCGAAAGTTTCCTCACATACATATTTCTCACTCTCATATTCACTGTAAGATTCGGTCAACCCTTGTCACACCACTAGGAGAATGCATTAACTGACACGACAGCAGATTATGGCCATTAATAAAATTCACTGCACAACCAACCTTCCAATAAGAATGTGCCCTGTGGTGACAGGGAAACTGTCAGTAGTAAGTAAAAAGGAACAGCAAATCTGCAAAATAAAACTAATATTCATCTAACCTATGTAGCCAGCAGTAATGACCTAACCAAAATGATTTAACTGAATAATACAATGTTTAATTTTTCTCAGTGAGAAAAGGAAAGCACAAAGGCAGACATGCTAAGGATTTAATTTTAGAATGCTTGCTCAAGGGAACATGATTGTTTATTATTGCTATTTATTCTTTACTCCTAGTATTACCTATGGGACTAGTAATTTACCCTTTAACACTTTCACCAAATCAAGCATCAAGCTATTTCATTTGGAGAAGGAAAAAAGGTGGTGGTGGAGGAGGAGGCAGCAAACAAAGGTAGGGTAGAAATATAGAGCTCCGTATTTTTCTGTTTGTTTATGAAGACCATGGTCCTTTCATTCTATGTACACAGCCAGAACAGATATTTCACTTTCTATCAGACAAATTGAAATGGAAAGATGGAACCTATGTGACAACATTAGTTTCTGTCAAGGAGCATTTAATGTACATCAGGCTACAAAAAGTTTTAAGGGGAGATTTGAAAGAAATAAGGAGGTTTTAAAAGAAACACAAAGGTTTATTGGCCATGCAGCACTTATTGCATTAGCACTGGAAAGCCTGGACTGCTGAAGCTTGAGAAACCCAAATAAAATCAATGGGACCATTTGTATGAATTAAGCTTACATTATGTGGCACAGATACTGTACACAGCTGTATGTTCTTCATGGAGTTATTTAAGTAATCTGCTTCTGTGGTATAAAGTGACACAAATTCTGCCTAACGTTTGTGGAATAAGAGAGACCTGATCAACAGTAAAAGGGAGAAAATCTCAGTGACCATGATCATATAATATTAGAGTGCACAATGGTAGAAAAGGAGGAAACGGAAAAAAAAATGGGAACAAAACATTGTGTTAGATTCTGATTTTCAGCCATAAAAGTCAACAGTGTTTTGCCATTGACCTTCACAAGCATTAAATCAGGCTGAAAGATGATTCTGTGATTCTATGACTGAAGGATGAGGAAGGATGGGGGAGGGGAAAGTGGGCCTCTTTCTCAGAATAATGTAATTCTGTGCATGTTTATTTTGGCCTTTATAGTACCTGAGTCAGTAATAGTGAAAGGCCGTAGGTGAAACAGTGATACTCTACCAAATCTCTGTCTTCACTGATCTCCAGCTATATGCAGAAAGCTTCTTTGTGCAGAAGGTGCTAACCTGCTACTGCTGCCCAAAATGGGGAAGAGACTGAGCAAGGTCTTCTCAGAAACTGTAAATATCACTCTTCGATGTGTATAAAGAATGCCTTTCTTTACCTTATTTTGCTCTTCATGATCAATTTTAGAAGTGGGTAATACCGAAATTTTTGGAAAGCAGAAGACTCCAGAGAGACAGATGTAACAGTAAGAAAAACTGCAGATAAGCCTGTGAGTCACATTTTCTGTTGATCTAAATCGCTGTCTTCCCAGTTGTCTTCATCAGAGACACCATGATTTATACAGGTTGAGGATTTTGTCTTGTGTTTCCAGGAATTAAAACACAGTGGATGATTCAAAATTTCACAATAGTTCTTATGTTGTAGTTCTATTTTATTTTCTTGGGAGGAGGAGTATGGCTTTATGTATGTATTGATATATGGTTATCATTAATCGTCTTTTGGTACATGATGCATCTCTTATTAATAGATGAACTTCCCAGCTGTAAATGTCAAGATAAATTGATTGGCCAGCTGGTACTTTGGAGATACAGTATTTCTCTAAAGTATGCAAAGCTTGAAGTGGGGGAGGGGGAAAGGAAAATATTTTTGTTTTAACCAAGATTCATTGTTGCCCAGTACAAAAAGGACTGATAACAGAATTAATCTGATTAATTAATCTAGGTTAAGGAAAAAAAAAAAAAAAAACATTTTCCTTTAATTGTAGATTCTGACTTACAAAACATTTCCTCTCCTCCTCCCCCCAACACACAGAGAGTAGATGTACCTTTGGTTTACTTTCCCATATTTTATAAAAAAATGCATTAGCTGAAACAGTAACAGGCAGGCTGCCATCTGCTGGCTGCTGCTCTGCGAAATAATCTCATTAGCTGAGGCAATTGCATTAACCTGAGAGAAGTGTGCTGTATGTTGACATTGATTCAGACATTTCAGAGGTTACTATTGCAAATCAAAGTACATTTGGAAAAACAGAACAATAAATCAAAATGATCAAAATCTAATCTGGATACAGTCTTTAGGATATGCCTCTATTCACACTGCAATTCAAAGGCAGACTTACGGTAGTCTCAGCAATCCTGATCAAAGAACTTTGGTTTGCCTGCTGGAAAACAGAGGACTGAACCTGACACCATGTGCCCCTAGCAGGAGTCCTCAAAACTGTTTCTTCTTCTTTAGAAGCTCAAAGGAGAAGTGATGGGGGAAGGAGAGAGGCTGGATTTCTGAAATTCTTTCTTTGTGAATCAGCAGATAGTGCTTCTGGAGATGGGAATGTTTCCTCTTGGACTGACTCCATCTCCTTTTTTGGTCCGCAAACCCTTGAGGTTAATGGTTGGGGTTGGGGAACTTGGAGCACATGGCAGTGCTTTGAATATGAAAAGAGGAATTTACGCAATATGAGTGCATTAGTCATTTGCAGTTCACTAATTATCTGTTTTATGTTAATGCTAATGCTCCATGTAAGTAAAGTAAATTAACACCATAACATAAGAGAAGCAATTAATGGAATATATAACATTTGTAGCTATAATAAAGCTGATTTCATTCCATACACACAGAAAGTGCCTATTTAGGTCTCTAAAATAAATGAGGAGCTTGCTGAGACCTTGCTGCTCTAAGTAACACCAAGGACAGACTCACATGACATAATATTGTTGCCATGGTAACAGGGATGTGCACCAGTGGAATCATGCTCGTATATCATTAATTTAGTGCTCTGCTAAACACAAAATAATACCTCTCCTAATTATATTGTGCCTTAGATTCTTAAGAATGTAATGTCACTATAACCTAGAGCCAACAGTGTGAAATGTGAGGTGCAATGGCTATCCAAACCCACAAGTCCCAGAACATAGAGCTTGTGGTACAATTTCATGGCGAGGAAATAAATAAATAAATAAATAAATAAGGAAAGAAAGAAAGAAAAAAAAAAAAAAAAAGAAAGAAAAAAAAATTAATACACATCCATAAGTCTCCCACATCCACCAGTCTCCCCTAATTGTCCTAAATATGCCACTGAGGAAGCTAATTGGACATGTGCCATTTGGCAACACCTTTACAGTCTTCCTGAGGCTCTGTGATATCAGCCACTTCCCAAAGCTCGGAGGCTCAGCTTGATTTAGAACCGCATCTGGTGCTTTTGGGAAGCACACTTGATATCAGCAATCACACTGCACACACGCAACTTCCCGAATATCACATCCATACCCAGAGTACTCATATCAGCAGCCAAAAAATGGGGGGAAAAGCTGAGTAAAAGCTATAAGTAAATTTACTGATGAGAAAACACTGCTGTTGATGAATCTACAGGATGATTTGAAGTGTTAGTAATATTATTAAGTCACCCTAGGAGAAATTGCCCTGGAGACTAATATAAAGAAAGGCTATTTTTTATGACATTGAGTGTTTCATTCAGGTGATGCATAGATTCCAGAGGATCTGCTAGATCCACAGGCTGCTCCCAATCCTGACTTCTGTCACTCAGTCTCATTCAGTCAGGTACTTCAGTGCGTGCAGTGGAAACACACCACATGGTCTTGCTGGAAGCAAAAGCACAACTTATCTCTATTAACGCTCCCCTGTGAAAACACCTTCTGGATTTGGAGTCATGTTGTTTCTATACCTTGATAGTCAAGCACATCACACTGCTTTTTTCTATGCAGGTTTGCATGATCTGCTTGTTTATTTTAAATCTTGGCCTCTTACTTGCAGAAGGCCAGCAGAATTGGGCAGAATGACAGGCTAAGTTTATAACTAGTTTATTTGGATGGAAGGGAAATATCTGAGAACCTGAAACTTCCCAATATTTTTTCCTAACTCTGGGGTATGGATGACCCATTTTGCAGGACAGCAGTCAGATGTATCTCTCCTTGTAGGCACCTTCTGATATTCTGATATAACATAGATGCATTTATGTTTTGTTTGATTTTCTTCTACTAGGAAGGGTGGGTTTGGAGGACTTTTCCCTGCCCTTAATTTCAACTTGCCCCCCTTAATTTAAATAAGTTTATTCTTTTTTAAAAGATAGTGAAATCTTGTTTTATTACAGTATTCTTTTCTAATCTGAATTCAGTGCCAAGCCTGAGTTCACTGCATGGATCTCCTGAGGTGTAGACATAATTACCAGTGCATTTCTTACATATATTCAAGTTCTATTTTTAGCACATTTAGCACTTTAGCATTTTAGCACATTTAAAACTCCCAGGGTTTTGTTGTTGTTGCTGATTTTTTTTTTTCCTGAAAAGACAAAGTAATTTGTATACAGTTTTTCTACTTATCATTCCGGTGGCATTTTTTCTTCAAACGATGACTACGGTCCCACCAAGACTCGGTGCGTGTGCCCGTTTCCCAGGGCGCGCCGCCGATTGCGAGGAACACACTGACACCCAGCGGCGCGCCCGGGAACGCGCCTCGGCCCCCGCGCACGCCGCCGGGTCCGCAGCCCCTATTAGCGCTGCTGCCCGGGTGTTTCATCCCTTGCTGCTGTGCCTTTTTCCTATATGGAAAAAAATAATAATAATAAATAAATAAATAAATAAATAAATAAATAAATCGCAGACAAGCTGAAGAAAGCCAGTAGGCAAAGTCTGGGACGGTCTGTTGCTGTTATCATCTCTAGGCAACTGAAAGCATCACTTCTACAGTTGTCTGTTTAGAAATATGTTCTCTGAGACGCAGACTTGTGTCATTCGCAGCGCTATAAATAAGAACTATATGCATGAATGGATACGAGACTATCTCTAGACCTCTAAACGAAAATCCTCTGCTGGCAAATGTTATATAAAATTTAATGCAGCGTACTCTTGCTTTAGATGCTTCCTTCCATTGTATATAGGTTAGAAACAGCATGTGACAGAGCAAAGTAACATGTTCTGCTCTTATCCTCTTCTAAATTTGATTATACTAGCTTTTATATTATTGAGGCTTAGCAGGCACCTGATTTATAATCTGATATTAAAAGGGAAATTACTCCTGCCCTTAGTCTTAAGTAGCACTTACTTTTAGCCTCTGCTTCTTCCAGACAGGAGCCTTCTGACAGATCTGGGATTTCAAGATGGATTTGCCTAAAATAACCTCTGATTTAATAAATCAGCAACAGGAATAATCAGCAGCAGGAATAGGACACATACTGTACTTTGGACCAGACCTTCCAATATTTGTCTAGTTCCACTGCAGTCAATAGAGATATGTGGTGCTTGTGTCTAAGCATCTGGTTGTGTATTTCTTAAGTTGGATCCTGGCTAATTTTGGCAAGAGTTGCAATGTTCAGTGTCAGTAATGTCCCCTAAACACCCTAAAATCCCTTTAAAATGCTCAGCCAGGCTGTAAGATTGTTTGTGCTAAACCTCTCATAAAATATTCTCTGGAGCCACTTTTGTCTTCTTTAAAGCCCTTGTACACTTTCAGGATGGCACAGAGAAGTGTTGTTATAGCAGATCATCTGCCCTTTATCTGTCTATGCTGGACATATCCTGAACAGCAGAGTGCTGGGTGCTCTGTGTCTTCTGGAGTCTGCTGGGTGCAATTCCTGTGCAGCAGGAAAGAAATTCAATCACTGAGAAATATATTGCAAATAGAAGAAAGCAGAATTTTATAATCAGTTTTTCATATGTTAGAAGTGCTTCATAAGGTAGAGTTTAATAATTACTGTTTATTGCAATTGTTTAGGCAAATGTGACAGTACTAGGTACTTAGCAACAGATCAGCCACAGCATGGAGAGGCTGAACATATATTTTTCCTGGAAGTGGGAGGTTAGACAAAATTACAGAAGACAAAGGGCCAACTGCCATAAATTTGCAAATCTTCAAATTGTGCCATCATGCATAAGCTTTGCCGTGGTGTGTGCCACATTCTTCTCATTCTTTCAGTACCCAGCAAGACCCTTCAACAGTGACTTTTATCCTGGAGTCTAAAGTAATTTCTGGATCTTATGTACCAAAGCACTAAATTCAAAAGACATGATGACATGAACAGTGGTTTTCATTGTTCCTTGTAACATCACGATCATGCAGGGGTTGTACTAGGTTAAGTCAGTCTATGTATCCCTGAGCATTTGCTTGATGGGCAAAAACTGAGTTATCCTTTACCATTTCCATTTCTATTCAGAGAACCCTCAGAATGCAGTGTGAATGCCTGGAAGAAAGACTCACCAAGCAAGCTTTGTAACAGACACTGGAGGACATCATCATCAAATTGCAAATACTGCTGTCAATAGAAAGAAAGGAAGCTCTATTTTTCAAATCACATACCCTCTACAAATTACTGCCTCAGCTGTAATTAGGAACATGCCCTTAACTATAAATAAAACACACAATAGGAAAAAAAAGAAAAAAAAGAATTTCACTCTGACTTTTGACAGGGACACTTTGTGAGATCCCAATTAGGATTCTTTGTACTTAAACCAAAAAAATGAATCAGATCCATGCTGTTGAATACTGACTCACTGTAACAAATTAGCCACTGGGACATGAAGGTTTCCTATTGTAACCTGCTGGATATCACCATCATATTTTGCATTGCTCCATATGAAAATTATCTGCCTCTTTTCACACCCTAGCACAGATTTTTTTTTTTTCCTTTCACTCTCCCTTAGCCCTTCTACATACACAGAACACCTGTTAATTGTCATTAAAATTGAATATCACTAACTCAGGACAGATCATGTCTGTCTGCTCTGTTTTGAAACATGACAGTGCTGCATGAATGACTCTCAAAGACTGCTGTTCACAAATATTCTTTTTAAGCCTGTTCCAGCATCCTGTAATATCAGTGGAAGTCCTTCCTTTGATTTCAGTGGGAGTTGGATGATATCTTTAATTCAAAAATTACGAAAGCAGCTGGAATTTGAGACAAACCCTCAGATTGAAATCTACAGATGTGTGGGATAACTTAAAACTACAGCATCTGAGGAAGGGTAACACAGGATTTTATTGTGTAGCATTTCCCCTAGGAACTTATAGTGAATTATTGAAATAAGACGTGGTTTTGAACAGCTTTACATTCAACATTTCATATTCTGAACGTTTCCAGGTCTCAAATAAAATAATATGACATTAAGCACACATGATGTCTTTTACTGGAGGGTCCTACAATGTTTTAGAAACAATAATTAAGCTTGCAAGGTATTTAAGTGCTGCTACAGATGGTCACTGAGGCACAAAGAAAGACATTTCCAAGGTCACTCAGCAAATCAGCGACAGCAACAGAGCCAAACCCCAGGAGCCTCCCTTGCCCCACTGTTCAAAATACTGCAACCAAATGCAGGACCAGCATGTGCCTCTGCTCCGTGATCTCACTATTCCATGCATTTTTATTCCTTTTCCTGAAGGTTTTTTGTGAGTATTGGGTGTTTGGTTATACACAGTGGACAGGCTATTATGCTGATGTAAATTGGCTGGGTTTGATTGACTTCTGTGCACTGTATCGTGTGCAAGAGCAGCATTTGCATTTAGCTTTGATATAGAATGATGTGAAATATGACAGTTTGATGCAGTTGGCTGCAGTCATCCTCAGGCCCTGCAGGTCTAATTTAAAAGACATTGTCGCTGACTTCATTGGAGCTATGACAGTTGAAACCAGCTGAGGACCTGACCCAGAAATTTCATAACACCTTTGAAAACAGAGAAGAAGCTATAAGTTCATGTAACAGGAATGACTGGTAGATCATAAATCATATTTGGGCACTTTTTACATTCAATAAGCTGTTTATTGAACTGAAGTCAAGGATTTGGTATGCAAATACACAGGATTGCTTCTTTATTCAGATGTAAATACATAAACACAAACTAAGAATTAGGAGTAAATGACTCTTTGGTACTACATGTTTCTATTTGCCCAGTGAAGGAACTCTGGAACCATTTTCACAATCCCCTGCTATGAGGCAATTCTCATCACCCATAACAAATGTTTATTTTAAAACTTTAGACTCTTAGAAGGGGAATAAGCAGAGTCTGAGAGCTGACGATCTTTCCACTGACCACAAAATAGGTCAGTAGTGGAGCAGGGTTTAGACTTCAGCATTCCTCAAATCCCCTTCCCGTATTCACCCTTCTAGAGCTGAGTCTCCTAATTTTGGAGTTGACTTTTAGTGACATACCGTCAAAACAAGTCATCGTTTTTTTCAGGGCGAGATAATGGGACTGGAATTTACAACTACCAGAACCTTTGCCATGCTTGATCATCAACATAAAACTCTGTCTGACTCCTATAGCCAGATTTCCTCAAACTTGGAACTTTTCCACTAAGTGTAATTGCACAGCCCAGTAAGTCACCATTTCCTAGGTCAACTCATCTGAGACACTGACTAAACCCTCATTCACCTTCCATTTACAAAGAAGAAAGGGAATGTCTTTCTGAATTTATTATAATCATTACTCAGACATATATGCTTGCCTTTAAACTCAAACCAAAAACATTTAAAAATCGCTTTTAAAAAGAGAAAGACTATCAAAAAATTATGGCCTTTCACATTAATTTAGAAGCTATAAAAATACATATTTTTTCTGACTTATGACCAATATACAATATTTGGCCATGTTCTGAAGGGCAAGAGAGACTGTCTGGACAGTAACCAAAATGTTATCTCATTCTCTGACTACTTTCAAATATTAATTAGGGTAAACCTAAGCTTGTAAAATGGAATAATCATTTTAGCACTTTTATCATAACTTATAACAGGAGTATTGCATGCTAATGAACAAGAAATATCATCACTGCTATAAAGTACCTGAGGACAACTACAGTAACTTGGAACTGACTCATTTCAATGAAGATGCATAAGACAGACGAGAAAGAAAACAGAAGGCATGTGATGGTTATGTAAAAAAAAAAAAAAAAAGTTCCTTTCTTGAAGATTTCCTTCTTGAAGATTTATATTCTATTAAAGTCATCATTATGTTCTTAACACCTCATTCAGAGAAAACAGGGTGATTTATTCCACTCTGAAGCCCCTTGACCTTGTTATGCTAGGAAATTGTTTCATGTTAGAAAACCCATAAACATCTTTTAACTAATTTGCTGCTAAGTGCATCTGGGTTTCTAGTGTAGACATCTGTAAGGTAGTAAACTCCAGTTAAAACTGGGAGTACATGTAGGGTTAACCATGAAGCCATTGTTCACTGGAACAGGACTATATTTATGCTTATTACCATTTTACTTGAAATATATTGCCACATTTGTAGACATGGTATGTTTTCCCAGGAAATGTATGTTTTCTGAAACCAAGTGCCCCTTTTAATTCTCCCTTTTCATTAAGGTTGTTGATTCTAGATGCTGTGGGAAAGGAATTCTTGCAGCAATTTTAGCAAGTGCCAGCTCTCATGTAAACATTTATCCTCCTACAAGGGTTGACACTATTTTTTTACAAACATTTCCATCTCTTTTATTTTCTTTGGTGCTAAGTTATTCAGTCCCATTTGATCTTTCCCATTTTCCCTAATGCTGCAGTCACTTTTTATTATTTTTTTTATTTTTTTAATTTTTTTTGTAGCCACCAGTTCATTTGATTTGTGGGGTCAATGCTGTTAATATTTGGGGTACCATTCCTGGACTTAGAATTCACAAAATATAAGCAGAACTAAGCTTAATTTATTGTCTCTGCAACAGGATTTCACTCATTCTCAAAGGGCACAATCTGCTAAAGTGCCAGAGATACATTAACAAACTCTATCTGAAGGCTTAATCTCTAAGAATTTCAGTTTAAAAAAAAAAAAAAAAAAAAAAAGAGTTAATCTATTTGCATAATTGAAGTACGATCTCTGGTTAAATCTCAGGTACTGAATGGGCAGGCTGAGCAAGGATCCTGCATATGCTTAGGAATATATTAGTGTGGTAGGAATGAAAGGTTTGAAGACATTTTCTTTCTTGTAAGAAGTAAGTCCTTCTGTAGAATTACTATTCCTTTAAAAGTCAAATATTTTTTGCTAAGTTCTCAAGTTAAACTGCTGAGTCGGGTCTATTTGGCAGATACAAATGACTTTTCAAAACCAAGAAAAATTGAGAAAAATCATGAACGCAGAGAACTGATGGAAGGTTTTAAATAATAATTGGTCTAGGTATAATGTCAGGTCTACACTTGTTTGCTTGAAGGTTAGTCAAACAAAGAAGTAATAAATGATGATTAGTCCATAACTATAACGTGAATCATGACCAACTGTGTGTTTGAAGAACCTCACTATGTACTACTTTATACTGGGCATTTTTCACTATGTCATGATAAATGTGGTGCTTATTTGCCTTCCCTGCTGCCTTTGATCTATATTGACTTCACTTCACTGGAAGTAAATTTGCATCTGGCACATGGATAATAATGAATGGTCATCAAACTTTAATTATCACCTGAACCTTAATCATCATCTGTTTATAATAAACACTTTTGGACAAAGCTGTGCCTATAGTCCAGGATGTGCCAATATTTCAAGTCTGAAGACCTGCCTTGGATTAACAAGTGGTTATGTCTACTGTGCAGTCTATCACTGTGCCAAGTGAGTGGTAAGCCATTTTAAAGTAAGGCTGAGCAGAAAAAAAAAAAAAAAAAAAAAAGGGGGAGGAGAGGAGAGGAGAGGAGAGGAGAGGAGAGGAGAGGAGAGGAGAGGAGAGGAGAGGAGAGGAGAAATGGTATTTCAGTATTTAGTAAAGAGAGAGAGAGAGAGGAAGAGACCATGATGTCGTTTAAAAGTGATTCATGAGCTCCTGGAGGTCTTTGCCTATTGTTCAAAAGCCTAGAAGAAAATTCCAGGCATTAAGGCAAGAAAATGTTTAGAAGTGTTTTACTGCTGTAGGCAAAAGTTATGAATGACCAGCTTGTAAATGGTGTAATTTATGTACTTAATCCTAGTGAAGAAATAACAGAAAATGAAGACTTCCCAAAGATGTGTGACAAAAAGACCATTTAGTACAGGAGCAGACTCATCCTCAAAAGCTAGGATTTATGTCCTCTAATTGTCAATATCCATACTGTTTACATCCAAGATAGTTGTTTATATTTAGTCAGATGAATCTGATCCAAGGTACTGAATGCATGTAAACCAAGTTTGTGAGGCCTAGGAAAGCAGAGCATCCAGTCAAATGCCCAGAGGCAAGGGGAACCTTGCCAGGGCTGGAGCCGTATAGACTGCCCATTTGAAATGTCTCACTGATGATAAGAGATTAAAATATTTCATCTGTTAATTAAAGTGAATAGGAAGTGGCTAATCCCTCTGCGCTTCTTTGCAGATCCAAACCTACCTCTCCTTCCACCATTAAATGCTTATAGTTTTTTTAATCTATGTGCCATCTTCCTTTAATTTTTTTTTTGTTTGTTTTGTTTTAATCCATAGAGTCTATATTTTTTGATCCAGTCATATCCTGGAAAATATGTGATTCACGATCAATTTATTTCATAATACTTCTGTGAGATATTCTGAAATATTTCCATGAGGTATTCAGTTTAGGCTCTGCATTTCTTCCTTTTTCAAAAGAGCTTAAGAAAATCTATCCTGCTGCACCACAAATCCCCATGATCTCAGTTGTACCGCAAGACTCATGATCATGGGTCAGGTTATATCAGCCGTAATCACCTCTCCGGGATAGGAACAAATGAAGGTTCAGCCCTTTCTAGTTTGCCACCCACCCAGCTCCTGGGTGGGGAGGAACAAGAGGAGGTGTGGGAGCAAGGGCTCCTCTCCAACTCTGCACCCGCCTCTAGTCTCAACCCTTGAGTTCTATAAAAATGAGCACTTCACATTTCTATTCTAAGCTCCTCTGAGAAACACAAACACTTTTAATGTCAATGCTTTAAGGAAAAAACATTTCTTCACATAGGAATGTCAGTCTCACTTGCAGCCCTTTCCCAGGGAACCACCAAATGTAGGTGTTTCACATAACACAGAAGAAACATCATAATTCCTGTCAGACACATCTAGAGTCATGACAGACAAAGATTATGAACCATTGGCATGAAGCTTATTGAATCTTTCAGAATTTATTAGCATTCACTACTGTAAATGAGGATATTCTTGGGTATTATATAAGCATCCAGCTACCTCTTCATCTCTGTAAGTCTTCATCCTTAACAGCATCCTTTGCAAGAAGTTTTAATATTTACCTGCTCTATTTGACAATATATTTCTTTTTATCTATTTTGAATTTAGCACCTTCTAATTTCATAAAAGTCCCCATATTCTTGTGTTATGAGACAGGGAGAACAGATGCTCCTGATCTACCTCTTCTATACTGTTTATTATTTTGCATATTTTTATCACATTCACTTATTCTTCTTTTTTTCTCCCAGTGTTTTCAATTTCTCTTATATGAGTTTTTGCACTGCTCTATTCATTGTATACCTGAAGATGAAAAATGAAATAATTTTAAAATAGTTAAATCTGATAAAATGGCTGAAGCTTACAAAAAAAAAAAAAAAAAGATAAAGTTAAAAATTAAAAAAAAAAAACTCCTTAGCGAGACCAAGGACAGAAAATATTAGTGAAAAAATATGTTATTTGAGAAAGGCCCCAGTAAAGAAAATGAGTAGATTAAACATTAATATTATTTTTATTACATATATACATATAAATATAAACATACAAAACCTCTTACACACACAGCCCTAAATATTTAAAGGTATATAAGCACATACAATACATTTGACTTAGATGGGGGAATTATGAGTCCTAGGTCAACAAAATAGTTAAGTCAGAATTGTGACTACAAATATTTGCCAGTTCATGATATATCTCAAAGTGTTCCGGCAAGTGAAATTGATTTGCTATATTATTTAAGTAGAATGGACATTAATATGATAGAATTCTATTTAAAATAAAATGTTTGTGGTATTACAGAGCAAACAACATGGTGCCTATAAGCCTGTTCTGTTACCAAGGAAATTAAAGATGGGTCTTACACCAGCTGCTGAAAACCAGCCTTGCAAATATACACAAATAAGTAACTTCACTCAAACGCATATATTTTGGCCATGTTAGTTTCCTCATCTTTAGTCGGGGTCCCTGCTTCATTTGATTTAGTACAATCATTTCCCCCCTAAATCACAGCCTGAGACACTTTTCTGAGCTGAAGCAGATAAATATTCTAGTTTTCTACAAGAAATGCCATATATTTATCTATTTTCCTACTCTGGAGTTGTTCTTTTACATTATAAATGCTAGTGAATGCACTGTATTTGAACAGTAAAACTGTAATTCAGTCCAAAATCCCAGTTTCTGTACAAGCCATGGATTAATACATAGTTTACAGTGATAGCACAATCCTTGGCAGCATTAATGCCTTAATTCACCAGTGTCTTCCAACCTGTCTATATTTCGTCTATATTTGACCAACACATAAATGAATAAATCATAAATAAAAAGAAAGAAAGAAAAGACATAACAAGTATTTGCCAAAACTTTTTGTGAACATGCCCACTTCAAAAAAAAAAAAAAAAAAATAGATAAAAGGAAAACCAGCAGTGAATGACATAATCTCATGTGATTTAATCTCAGCTTCAATTACCACTCAGCAAAACACTTGGTGTCAGAGCATCCGCTGCGTTACACCAAGTTCTTAATTGCTGAAGCAGAATTAAGCTGGGGAACTGCAGTGAGTGCCCAGGCTGGCACTGATCGTGACATCTCCATGCAGCCCTGGGAGAGCTCAGGAGGAACAAAGCTCCTGTAAAGAAGAAAAGGGAAGACTATGTTTTCATTTACTTACTGTCTTGTCTAAACCAAAGGACAGGTCAATGGATTCTGCTCACTTCTGAGTCGTTTGAGCATTGTCCTCTTGACCAGGGCATGAATATTCTTGTACTCTGCTGAAGTCAGGACATCCTTTTCCAGAGAAGGAAAAAATCTTTTATCTCCCATTCTCCTGCTTTTGGCTGGGATGGAGCTAATTTTCTTCCCAGTAGCTGGTATGGCACTGTGTTTTGGATTTAGGATAAGGATAATGCTGATAGCACACTGATGTTTTAGTTGTTGCAGAGCAGTGTTCACACAAGCCAAGGTCTTTTCAGCTTCTTGTGCTGCCCTGCCAGCGAAGGTGCTGGGGGTGCACCAGGAGCTGTGAGGGGACACAGCCAGGACAGCTGGCCCAGACCAGCCAAAGGGATGTCCCATACCATGTGGGGTCATGCTGAACAATAAAACTGGGGGAGTTGGCCAGGGCGTAGGGGGAGCAGCCACAGCTCAGGAAGAGGCTGGGCATCAGTCAGTGGGTGGTGAGCAATTGCATTGTGCATCACTTGTTTTGTATATTCTTTTATCACCGTTATTATTATTGTTGTTATTGTTATTATTATTATTGTTTTTGTTGTTATTATTTTCCCTTCCTTTTCCGTCCTATTAAACTGTATTCATCTCAACCCATGAGGTTTTGCTCTTTTTGTTTTTTCCTGATTCTCTCCCCCAGTGAACAGCTGTGTGGTACTTAGCTGCCTGCCAGGTTAAACCCCAACTGTTTCTCTGTTCACTAGCACCAGAATCAGCATGGTTTGGTTAGTCAGAAGCATCTGTCCACTGTCTGTCCAGGCAATAATGCTATACAACAGCTTTAACTGGAAAAAGATGTGATCTTTTCAAGCCCAATGACAGTGAAGATAAGGCCAATTTCTTAAAGCTGCTAGTGAAGAATGATGCAAAACTGGTAATGTTCTGCATTGCGACGACATTTCTTTGACAGATAAAGCTCATTTTCCAAAATATGGTGTAATGTATACTGAGCCCCTGTCCAGGATTATACAAGATCTAAAAAATAATAGTGCTAAATGGAAAAAAATGTTAGTGCTGTATGAATTCTGAAGATTTCCTATTGACACCTGGAGATTTTCCTTTCCATTACAGAAGAGAAAGTAAAAAAACTGGCAATTTTTAGGAGTCAAACAGATGCACAAATTTAATTCTCCATTTAAAAAAAATTCTCCATTTAAAATTCTCCATAAAATTCTCCATAAAAATTCTCCATTTAAAAAACTGAAGATAGTTTAATTTTGCTTTTAAAATGTAACAACATGATATAATTACATTTTTGAAAGTTCATATTTCTTCAAATGGAAAATACACTAAAAGTGATTACTTTAGCAATTTCAATTTTAGTTTAAAAAAAAAGTTGAAAATTTCAAGTTCAGCTGTGGAGATGATAATGTTGATTTATCCATTAAAGAGCAAATGGATGAATTATGGAAATCCAATTCAATGTTTCAACTTTGATGGGTATGAATTCTAGAATCTACAGGTCTAGCCTATATTTATATTTACCTTATTCACTGTTCTTATATGGCCAAATATTTCTATATATATATATGGCCAAATATTTCTATTTGTGCAAGGAAAGCAGGTGTTTGGCTGTGCATAAGGAAACAGTGTATGCATATCCTTCCAAGATCAATTTTCACATGAAGTCAATGCACTTTAGTATCAGAGGAGTTGAAGATTGATACATCCTTGCTTGCAGATTTGGGGACTGCACATTCAAGGTATGTTCAGCTCCGCTAGAAAGGAGCTTGCCAGCTGCAACAACATGGCAGAAAGACCCTTATTGTGCATATATGATATAATGAAGAAAGCTTGAATCTAAAAAACCAGTATTTGTGTAGCCATTTCAGAGCAATTTTTCACACGGAGGATCTGCAGCAAAATTAACTCAGCAAGAAGCTAATTCTAGCTTGACTCACCCACTCCCGTCCACAGATGCTCAGCAGAAGGATTATCTGAAGGTCTTCTGGAAGTTCAGAATCTGATCCAAAGCCCATTAAACCATCAGTCCTTCGGGCCCCTAAATGAGAGTGAATCATCCACCCTGCAACATTTTCACACTTACACATTTGCTCAATTGATATTAACTGATCAAGACAAGTAGCCAAATATTTATCACACATTGCTCTACCCAGCCTTGATGCCTAGTTCAATAATATGTTTGTGCTGTATAACAAAAACACTAAAGCCTGAGAAGTTATTTGAATTCAGGTTTCTGGTAACTCTTAGCTAAAACATTTGGCAACTATTATTATAGAACCTGACAAGACGTCACTCTTGACAATGAAGAGAGAAAACCTGGGGTTCTACACAAGGACCTGTTTAAAACAATGACAACAAACATTGAAACCACACATTTAAGAGGTTGCAACAAAGACTGACTTGGTAACTAAAAGAACTTTCTCAATTCAACAAATGATATCACTTCGAGCTTCAGTGTCAGCTATTAAAATTCCTCAGAGGGACATTTTTAATAGGGAATTTTAGTGCTTTTAGTAAGTGGCAAGGCTGGCTACACAGGAGACTAAAGTACAAGACCAGCACAAGCTGTATCAGAGCTGGCCCCTCTCAAGCCCTGCTCTCTCTTGACCAGGGCAGACAGATGACCATTAGAGATGAGAGCCTCCATGCCTATCCCGCTCTTGGTCTCTCTGTCTGCTGACATTGCCAGAGGGTCGTTTTCAGATAGAGACAAGGCTGCATCACTAATGCATAAACATGTCAAAACTAGACTGTTTAAAACTCTTTTATTACACTGAAGCTTGCAGCAGTGATCTGGAATGAGTGATGAGTCTGGGTTTCGGGTTTGAGGATGGCCAAGTTTTCATTAATTTACATCATTTTTGGCCTTGACCATTCACTGTTATGTTTTTTAAGTTGTTTTTTTTTTTTTTGCTGGCACAGTTCTGATTGGTCCCCATCCAACTACCCATCTCAAAATGTGTTTACCTCATACTTTTCAAGAGAGGTTTTATTAGCATTGTCTAGTAGTGAGAGAGGAAAGCTCAAAGAGCCCAATTTAGTTTTTAGTCAGAGAATGCCATGCCGCTGATGTGTTAAAAACAACCATAGTAAGTCCTTGGAACAAAAACAGAGGAAAATAAGAAATAAAGGTGATAAAAATAAGAAATCAAAGAGGAGATTCTTCCTCAATTAATAGAATACAGGACTCACTACTAATCTAAATCCAGTTCAAATACCTCTGTGTTCTAGACATATTTATTCTACATATACAACATTTTTTCACTATTAGCTGTTCTGTCATGTCTTTATAGAAATCTTTTTTGTCAGAGACCTATCTTACTCCATGTCCTATACAAAATACTTGCCCATTCTAGGTGCTGAACAGATAACGAAGTCATCTATTATGGTTTCTGGTTCACTCTGTCGTAGAGTTACTCAGTTTATTTAGCAGAAAAATGTCTTGTGGACATAGATGCCAGATTCTTGCAGCCCTTCCTGACTGCCTGTATTTTTGACAATGAAGTGCACAAACCACATTCCTGTTGGTGCCTCTGTATGCTGCCTATAGCCTGCACATGCTATCTACCTAGGCAAATAATTATGCAGACACTTCAATATACAGTATCCAACAAAGATACCTGTTCATGTCCCCAAGCTGGATGGCAGTGCTCACCAGTCAGTTCAGAGTTTAGGGTCCTATTCTGTCAATCTTTTTCAAAGGTATTTTTACAGTGATGTGTTCCTAATGCTTTCCCACAGTCCTCGTCTGGACCCTATTTTTTATGGAAATTTTGTCTTGTCACAGAACAGATCCTTTTTTTTTTCCAGAGTCCTTAAAAAATGTCTATGCTGTGTTATAAAACCCAGAAAGGAAGCCCAGCTATGGAAGAAAATGGGAAAAAAGGATCCCAGAAACCCTATAAAATACTACCCCTTCATTGGCACATGTAGTTTGATGTTTAACATCAAAACAAAACCGAAAGGACTCATTTTCACTTGTGAATGTCAAATTTATATATTAGGCTATATAGAAATAGTATGTGGAAAAAAATAATAATAAAAAATAATGATAGTTAAATTTTTGGATTAAAAAAAAAATAATAATATTTTTTTTTTAAAAGGCTGATATGCAGGAGCTTCCCAAAAGAAAGAAAATCTAATTTTCATTTTGTTCTAATCTCAAAGCTTACAATTAAATCTCAAGAGATTTCTATCTGGTATAAAAGTCTCCCCAGTGTCTTACTACAGGATCATATGTTGATGGTTTTTTACTGGCTATAAGAATTAAAAATAGCTGACAAATTCAAACAGCTTCATAACAAAAACATTTTATATCACTGCAGGTTGAGAACATGATTAAAGAAAGCAAGTAAATGTATTTAGAATTTCAATTGATGTTCAGGAAAAAAAAAAAAAAAACATTTAAGTATGTGCTTAGCTTTCAGCAGGACAAAGAATGAGCTTTAAGTTAAATTTGGTTAATATGCTTTCCTGAACACAGATAATTTTCTGCATCAGGTTGTTAATGAGCAAATGGTAAGTGATACATTTTTTCCTTGCTACAAGTACAAATGTATCATGATAATTTCAGACCAGCAAGTAATAAAACTATATTGTGAGAAATACCTTACTAAGAAAATCTACTATGAAATGTTATATAAAAATAACAGATTGTTCTGCATTCGATATCTCCAAATGATCTCATTTAAATGTAAATTTTAACTAAGTTATGCTTCCCTTGGTGGTATTACTGTTTAAACTAATTGCTGGCTGTTAGAACTCAAAATCATGTGTGTATGCAGCTGTGAATAATGAATTTCTATCATCTTGCTAAAGAGCACAGGTTTTTCTCTCTTGATATCTCTTTGTCTTCATGGTATCTATCAGAACTAGTTTTTACACAAAATGAAATTAAAGAACCATCTAAGAAACATTTAAAATAGATTTTGGAAGAGCTTAGGTGAATCTCTTCTGAGGGAAACATCGGTAAACTTGCAAAATTTGTCTTAAAAGTCACGTTAAGATCATTTACTTAGCAGAAATGAACTCTAACAAATATTTGCTGTCTTGTTTTTATTTTTTTTTTCTTGGAGATAATCAGTTTATTTTTGGCATAATTTACAACACAGGGAGCAGAGTCAACTTCACAGATTGCGGACAAGTGGTATCTCATGATGGCGGGAATTTCACAGATTTGTGGTGGGGGAATACCTCATGTTCACGGCCCTGGTCAGATCAGTCCTTAGGTCTGTTCGTGCCTTTCAGGTGCGACCACGTGCAAAGACCAAGATTTGCCCCAGACAAACACAAGTGTAAGTCCATTTCCTTTTGTGGCTTTTGCAGAACTGTTCATAGTCAGACAAGTGTACAGTCATTCAGCATCAGATCCAGGTTTGCCTGTTCACTGCATACCAATGCATGAGATTAACTGGATGCCCAGTGTACTGTGAAAGGAGAGAGTGCGAATACACATGGTGCAAAACGTGTCCTCTAGGCAGTCTGAGTGATGGGGAAGGAAGAGATGGGGCTAAACATGTTGCAGAATTTATTCTCTCTCTCTCTCTCTTTTTGTTTTGTTTTGTTTTGTTTTGTTTTGTTCCCATAGTACAGTGATCTCTTTCCAAAAGAGAACAGCATCTATTACCAGGAAGTATAGTTGACTGCATGGGATGTATGTTCATAGTAAGTGTAGACCCACTTTTGGGATCCCAGGTATAACCCTTCAGCCATTCTTATCCTGTATACCAAAACCACACTGCTGTTCAGGCTGACCTTGGAAGCTCTGCCAAACATCTGGACATGAGTTTGGTTCCCCTTTTTCTGCCTTCTAGTCCTTCCCTTTATAATGTGTATCTGAAACCTACCTTGATCTTCCACTGATCTGGGTTTACAAAATATGCCAGCACTCTTCTTGGCTCTTCTTCTCTCTTCTGGTTATAGGTAAAAACATTAGGAAAGAGAAGTTATTGGTCCATCACTAATTTCTAAAAGGATTTTAATGTTGTGCGTTAGAAAGAAAAAAAGAGTTACAACCAGTTGATATGATATTGGAATGACATATGACACAGGCAGTGAGTGGCCATGATGTAATCTCTTTTAAATTTTTTGATTTAACAATATGGGCAACCTTGGAGATTTTTGATCTGCATTCCAATAGTATATTTGCAAAATTCAGAAAACATTTCTTAATAGAATTGTTGTAAGTGTAAAATTCAACCTTGTAAGATTTATGGTGTCCGTTTTCTGACCCCCTCCCCCCCCACAAAAAAAAAAAAAAAAAAAAGAAAAAAAAAAGAGAGAGAGAGAAGAAAGAAAGAAAGAAAGAGAGAAAGAAAGAAAGAAAGAAAGAAAGAAAGAAAGAAAGAGAGAAAGAAAGAGAAAGAAAGAGAGAAAGAGAGAAAGAGAGAAAGAGAGAGAGAGAAAGAGAGAAAGAAAGAGAGAAAGAGAGAGAGAGAGAGAGAAAGAGAGAAAGAGAGAGAGAGAAAGAAAGATAGAAAGAAAGAGAGAAAGAAAGAGAGAAAGAAAGAGAGAGAGAGAAAGAGAGAAACAGAGAAAGAGAGAAAGAGAGAAAGAGAGAGAGAGAAAGAGAAAGAGAGAAAGAGAGAAAGAAAAAGAAAAAAGAAAGAAAGAAAGAAAGAAAGAAAGAAAGAAAGAAAGAAAGAAAGAAAGAAAGAAAGAAAGAGAAAGAGAAAGAAAGAAAGAGAGAGAAAGAAAGAAGAAAGGAAGGAAGGAAGGAAGGAGAAAGAAAAATGTAAATTCTGACTATTTGTGAGAAGAATACCACTTTGCAAAAAACTTGTCATTTGAAAAAGCAGACGAATGAACTGGAACCCAATGTACAATTTGCATGTATTATTTAAAAGCCAGACTACTTAAAAACACAGCCTTCCTTTACAAAACTCCTGCCAGCAAAGCTGAAATATTTTACTTTGTCCAGTTTCCATTTTTCTGCCAAGGCTACAAAATAAATTAATTCATTCCTCATGCTGCCACTTTGCTTTAAATTAAGTTTCCAAATACTCATTTCACTTAAAATACAAGCTGATGATGATAAGTTTAGCTCAGAGGTGGAAGCTTTAATGATATAGGAAACTAGTAACTGAGCAGAATCTTTCAACCTGGATTACTGTTTCAAACCCGATCAAACCGTAACCTCTTACAGGCTGGTTATGACATTCATTGACACCCTGCACCTCATTCCTTGAACAGGAAACCACTTTGTAACTGGCACTTACTGGCAGACATGCTGGCAATCTAAGCAGAACAAGTTAAGATTTAAGAGGTTTGGAAACTGAATCTTTTCCAAGTGTCGAAATGCGCAGAAGGTCCCGCTGCTGCTCAGACGACGGGCTCGGCTCCCAGGCTGGAGTCACTGGGAGTCCTTCCACTTCCCACATGAGCTTGGGTTCACATGTAAAAGCTGAACTTCAGCTTCTCGCAGCAGTTGGTCTGGGAATGTTAACAAAAGTAATGTCATTTCTTTATTGCTGCGGTTCGTTACCTGGCTGTAAGTGTGTTTAAGACTCCTTCACATAGTGCTAGGAAACTGCTAACGTAGTAAAGACAGGGACCCTCCCTCAAATGGTATAAGTTTTATGGTTGCCAAACATATATAGATAGCTTGATTATGCTTCAGTAGTTACCAGGTCACCATATAGCAAACTTACAGAACTGCACACTTTTTTATATGTCAGTGTTTCCCCACTTGTAAAGAAAAAAAAAGAAAAAAAAAAAAAGTAATATTCTGCAGCAGTACTTGGAAAATGTAGATTTCTCAGAGTTAACACTGGAACATGAACTGTGATTATTGCAATCAATAAAGTTAAATTTGATTTAAAGAATAAGTCTGCTCAAAACAAATGAGAACACTTCAGTAATGCTACATTTCTCTGTTTTCAAGTCTTCTAAAACTAATGGAAATGACATGAAAATATATAAGAAATATATAATAAGAGCTTGGAAATGAATCAGGAAACATAAAACTACGGTTCTGACCACAGCATTATATTTTCCACATTGCATAATGTTGTTGCTGCATAACTTAAATTACTCTTATAAAATCAGGGTTAAGGCAGCTTATATTGAAATCTTGTTAATGTTAACTTAAACGATTCCTATTGACTTCAGCGGCTTGAGACAGACCTAAAAGAGATTTTATTTTATTTATTATTGTTCTTATCATTGTCACTTTGCAGTATTGTCTCCATTGGACCACATTTATCAGGACAGTCAGTAATTGTTATATTTTAGAATTAGAAAAGAGTGCAGAAAATCTGTTGAATAACATTATACAGGACCTGCAGTGGGGAAACTGTAAACCTCAGCCCTCCTTTTGAAGAGTTGCTTGAACACCCTCCATAAATTGTAGCTGAATATCTTTTATGTTTGTTTTCGTGGATTGCCTGTGCAGCTATGGAACATTAGTTAAATTGAACCAATATAGATATATTATTTTGTATTATTGAAGGCAATTTTCTTTAATTAGCATAATAAGAGGAAAATTACATATCTTACTAAGGGCCACTTGTGTCATTTCCCCGTACACAGAGGTCTTTCCAGCTGATTGTTTTCAATGAACCTAGAAAGCACTATGAACAAAACAGCTCAAGTGTAGCAATCTTACTTCCAGCATTATTCATTTCATACATGACATATTTTCAAACATGGTTTCTGAGACCCAGACCACATGAAAAGATTTCTTTTGACTCTTTCAAAAAGTTTGTGGTCTGTTTGCTTGCAGTCATCATGGAAAGACTTATTCAACAACTGCATGTTTTTGGTGTTTTTTATTTCCTTTTCCTTCTTGTGAGTGAAGATGAAAGAAGAACCTAATTACTGTAGGATTAAACTTCTTTATATGAAGGACATTTTGCTGTGACTTTGAACATTAATATCACTAGAAAACACAGAGACAATAATTCTCATTTACCATACAGGTTCAAATGATGCAATGTGCTGAATTAAAGAATGTAAAACTATAATTATATACATACGGCTTGTCAGAAAGTAAAAGGAATGTCATAACAGCTGCTAATTAACTTTTACAGGCATGAGCAAAGTTGGTTATGTATTTTGAATTAGGAGAAGGTGAAAAACATTATTTCATCTGAGCTGTGAAAAATAGTCATATGGGCACTTTTCCCCAGATAAACCTGTATCTGAAACTTGGCATGTCATTAATGATTAGTGGTCATGTTCTTTGATGCACTGTAACAGACCTGTTTGTCAAATAATGTAGGGTGAGTAGCAGTTACAGAATCATAGCTCTGAACTTTTTAAAAAATTTGTTGTCATATATTCACTTTAAAAGTAAATCTAAGGATCTGTCAATAAAAATTAATGTTGGCAGTATGGTCTTTCATTTATTATGAATTTTTTTTTTGGTTTTCAAGAAAAAAAAAAAGATTTTTATTAAATATGAGAAAGGGAGAGATTTAAAGGAAAAAAAAATACCACTAATTTTTTTTAAAAAACAGAAGTTGTAAAGTTTTGTGTGAATACTTTCAGCTTATCAAAAACATATTACAAATAACTTTTTTTTTTCCATATGCATAGTTCCTTTCTTTCTGTGTAGTTGAAAGTAAATTAAATTTCTCAAACGGCTACAGCAGAAAACAAAGGAACTTCTGACTTGCACATTTTTAACACGTATCCACAGTTGAGCAGCCATGACTCACAACCTTACCATAGCAGAAAATGAGGACATCCACACTAGGAAAAGTAGCTATGTAACTCCATATTTGGCTAAAAGTTCTCATGTAGATAAGCCTTAATTACTTGTCAAGAGCCAGACTGATACTTTTTCCATAGTGAGCAACACCGAGCTTCACCAGAAATCTTAACAAGACTCTGGAGCAATGCTGACCAAAACCAAAAATATAAAAATGTCTCTTGCAATATGAATTCAATCAAAATCCATATGTACCAGTCTGCTTTCTTTTTGAGGAATCTAAATTTAAAGAAAACTGAAAGTCCTGTCTGTGTCAAAAGACATTGTCCTGTGCTTCAGGGCAAAATCCTGATTTTTATTTTAAAATGACCCTCTTATAAAAATCCAGACTATCATTAATATATATATACATATATATATTTCTATCATTTATATATATATATATATTTTTTTTCTTTTTTGATCCAGCCAAACTTCCGATTCAAGATTTTTTGCAGTTGAGGTTTTTTTTTCTATTCAAAAAAAATTTTCAAATTCTGTTTAGATTTTGGATCCTCCCTGCCTTCACATGAAGGAGATCACTCATTGAGATTGTGATCACCTAATTCTCCACATTACAAGCATTACAAGCATTACAATCAGTTCTCTTCGTGGCATAAGAACATGCAGGATTCATCATAGCTTTGCCCTGTAACAAAATATTCGTGACATAAAGCCCAGCATATGTGTCAACCATATTGCTTATGTGCCCGTAATTCTGAGATATGATGTTTACATTGAAGTTCATAGGCCTTTGAGCCAAACCTTTCTGTTATTCATTACCTGGCTTTCCATTCTGTTCAGTACATGTGCAAGATTTTAGCAATCAAAGTGACATGTTATTTGCTTTTTATAATAACCAATATCAACATCCCCCTCCAAGTTGCATCCTTCCCAAGTAAGACTTGCAAGGAACAAATAAACACTACTTAAACTAGCATTTATTTTGCAATAACCACAGGCAAGGGCACAGGGAGTTTGAATGAAGCCATTTTTCTATACTTGTGCAAAGTCAGTGCCCATGCTTTTCTGAGCAAATCAAACCCAAAATGCTTTTGCCTAGGATTTTTAAATGTGAATTACCCACAGAAAGCTTCTCTGGCTTTGATTCTCCTTTGGATTACCTGCAATTGCTTGCAAGTACTTAGATGCAAATAAGCACCAATTTCCTTTCAAGATCAAAGATTTATTAGATGTCAGATTTTATCTCTGACAATCAGAACACTGTATGCATAAGCCTATTGCTGTAGGTTCTTACATTCAGATTCCCATGTTCATTGTGTTAAACAGAAAGTAGGTTGTTGCCACATAGTAAGTGAATGACCATAACAGTATAAGAAATCTATAATTCTCTCTTGAGGGTTCAACAAGGGAAGTAGGGAAAAAGATTGGATTAATTCTCCTGAAACAGTGTGGTTGGTCATTATTCTTTATGTGGATCAATATGAATTGAGTCTGGGCTATTCTAAAATGTACTGTTACTTTCCAGAAGTCAGTGAGCTATTTTGGTGGTGTACTCAAACCATAATAGTTACATTTGTCAGATTATCCATTATACCTCATATCTCCATAAAAATTCTCAGTGCTCAGATGTGCTGTTGAAATCATCTTAAGTACTTTTGCTTGGAGGTGAGATGATATAGTTAGACCTATTTTGGGTGATATTTTAATGATTACAGAATCAACCATTCTTAAAAAAAATAAAATGCTGAGGAAAATTTGGTCATAATTATCCTTAATCATTTTGGCTATTTTAAAAATTCTTTTACCATCTAATCTGAGAACAATAGAATATGGCAGGATCAGACATTCAAATATCAGATGCTTCTTTACTATTACTATCAAAGGTTTTTCTCTTCTAATTACGAAGCTTGCTTTCTTAGCACCAGAATACTCAGTGCTCATACATATATACTCAGGATGCATCCAGCTGTATTCCCAGCTGTCCTTTGGGAATAGGTTTCACAGTGGTTTAGATGTCTACCAATCAGATCCTGTAAAGGGCTGAACAACTTCTGTAACTGTCAAGTTCTGTTTTTTTAAGGACTAGATTTTTTTTTTTCGGGTGTAAGCTCTTACTGAAGTAAGAAGGAAGACTTCAGTGGATCTATGATAATTTAAACCAGCTAATATTTTGCCCCTGCTTTCAAAATTTCGGAAGTTGAGATCTTTCAGCACCACGTTACAGGTTGGAGCCATGAGGAATAAAAGTTAAAAATCCCCTTATGACCTCTATCATAAGGACTATGTGCTGAGAATGTATATTCAAGAAAGTGTTTAGAACTGCATAATGTATGCTGTGCAAACGCCCTTCCTCATTTTGACATTGACACTGATTGTCTCAACCCATTGCAGAATGTTTTCTGCTTATAGCTAACTTCATTTTCATTTATCTTCACTGAATCTAATGATAGCAGGTAAAATGTGCAGTCATTTGGACCAAAGCAGTGTGCTTATATGCATTCCCAGTAAATGGTGTCAGGGAATGAAACAAGGATGTCCAGAAACAAAGGAGAACTGCAAGAAAGATATAGAGGGCACAAAAAAGTCAGCTTTTTGAAGGGAATGTGCAAGATTATTGCAATAACCTTTATATGAAAATAAAGCATTTGACCTTTATCTTCACTGCAGCATTTAAAGGGTAGGTGAAGTGTTTTGTTTTGTTTTGTGGTTTTTCTTTTATTGTATTCAAAAGACAAGAAATAAAATGTGTAAAAAAGCACTTATTTTCAGTGCTAACTGTATCAAGAAAGTAAAACCTATTTTCTCATACAATGTTTAGTAGGCACTGCTGCTCAGTAGATGTCAGTCAAAAGGAGTGAAAAGAGTTGTGAACAGTGACTAAAAATCTCTTCTTCTCTCATTTGTTCAGAATTCAGCCTCTTTTCTCTTGAGATGTCATAATTTCATTGTATCTCCAGTTACCATAGAGTCTTTCAGGATGGACAAGAGATGAATGCACATAAAAGAAGAACAAATGACTAAACGAATGAAAGAAAAAAATGACTTTTTTTCTTTTTTCAAGATCAGTATTAAATGATATCTTTGTTCCTGCAAAAATAAATGCAATGGATTAAATTAAAGCAATGCTGACATTGTGACATGAAAATACAAGGTCATTATTCATTTATTATACCCTACTGAGTCATAGAAGTTACGGAAACGTGCACAATCTCACAGCATATTACCTAAGGTCCTTGATCCTGCTAACATGCACTTTAAAAACGGAAGTCATTCCATGTAACCATAATAGAAAAACTGACATGCTCAGACTTAAGCAGCTGCATAAACTTTTGTGGGATGGAAACCCAGACACATGGCAGCTAATATGAACACAGAAATTAATCTGAATTTCCGTATATTAGCCATGCAGAAATAAATATTAAGTTTACTTCTACTGGAAATGGCAGCTTAATTTCCCTTTATGGATATCATCACACAACAGGAATACAAGGAGATTAAAGTAATATATTAAATTGGCTAATGCAAACCCTTTAAATCATAGAAATTCTATGCTGCATAGAAATAATGCTGCCTAAAGGTAATGTAACACACTTCCTCAAGGTATTTGCATTGAATCAACAGGCAGTGCAAACATACAGTATCCCTGTGAACCAGGTCAGTTAGTTAAGTGACTAAATGTGGATTTGGGATTAGGATTTTCAAACAAACCTGAAGGAGTTAGACCATTCCTCTTCCATGCTCTCTCTAAGTGACTAAATGAATTAAATGCCCAATTTTTATTGTTTTTCCTTTGACTTATCAAAAATCCCAGCCTAGTGCTGAAATCCTGGTCCCACTGAAGTCATCTACAAGCCACCCATTTGATTTCAAAAATGCCAGGATTGCGTCTGGGCCACCTAACTTTCCCCACTCCAGAATGAGCATTCTCTAGATGAGAACTGTTTCCGCTCCCATTAATGATTTTATTTAGAGCCAGATCAAGCCATAGGACATTAGCTTGACTTCAATCCAGCTTAAGGTGAATGACCTTTAAGGGGAACGATCACATGGTGACAGTAAGACCTGAATAAAACAACACCAATAAAAAGCACAAATTTCTGCACAGGGTTTTTATTATGCTTCCAATGGGCAGAAGCCAGCATTGCTGATCTGTGCTGCCACCCTGTGTCACGCAGCACTCTGCCTGCCTTGTGATTGCAGTTGCTAATGGAGTATTTTCCATGCAGCTCAAAATCACTTACAGTATCATCTCCTTTTCCCTTTCTTTGGTATTGAACTTCTCCCACAGCAAACATCCCACACTAAATTTCCATTCAGTCAGCGGGATTTATATTCCAGATGGAAGTATTTGACATCAGTTTGGTTCAAAACACACGTGTGCATTAATAGTTAAATAAATAAACAAATAAATAAAAAGCTTTCATCGTATCAAAGTCAAACTGATATTTATTTACCGCTAGGGACAGACATTGTCGCATGATAATTGTCAAATAGGTTGTGCCCTGATTTAATAGGAAAACCACAATTGAAAATGATGGATAATGTTTTCATTATGTTTATTACAAGGCATTGCTTAATCATACTTATAGTTCATGATGAGGAAATATTTTAATTGGATTTCACTGGGCCAGTCTGGGGACAAAAACTGTCCTTTCATTTTCATGTGAAGTCCTTCAGGCAAAAAGATTCTGATCTTTAATCATGGCCTTTAAATACAATTACAACTAATAAACACATAATTTACATATATATAAAAATTTTACTGTAAATTATAACTTTTAATTCATTACAGATGTGCAAGAGCTTGAATGGACATGGGAAAACCTACCTGACTGCTGTCTTATAGGACAGTCAGTGTTTCTCTCTGTTGAAAAGCTGAAGGGTGCAAAGGGCAGAAACATATATTCCTTTCAATCACAATGTTCCACTTCTTCAAGAAAATATTGTATATAGAGAAGCCTATAATCTCTCTGTTAAAATCAGCCACCAGCTGAACCCCATGGTGCCTTCTCCATTGGCAGATAGGAATACTTTTAATTAAAGTATGATTTTTGCACTCAGCAATATTCACTGGCCATTGAGTGCCTATACTTTGCTTGCATCTGAAGCTGAGAGCTCTGTGATCACTTCTAGTTTGTCCTTCACTTCAGATCTGCAATGGCCAAAGCAGGCAGCTTTGCAGAGCCTCTGCAGCTTTGCCTCTGACTCTTCAGGTTGTTTGTTCAAAGCTCTGTCATTTTCCCTCTGAATTGCCTCTTTCCCAGACTGCAGAACAGGCCATTTCTCGTGGGTCCTCTCTGCTTTAGAGAAATACCTACTAGATACCTATATTGCACTAAATGTCACAAAACTATGTTTACAGGTTGTTGAGTGGTATACAAAACAAAGCACACAGAAAATATGAGATTGTTAACAATTGTTTATTAGATAATTGTTAATTGATGAGTACTGTCTTTGATTGCTATTATTTTTCCAGCATTCTTCAGTGCTGAGAATGGACAGTACTCAGGAAACTCATATTCCTAGTAAACCTCAGGCCACTCAGTGCTGTGATTTTATTTACTGCATGCCATTTAAAGCCTTGAGGGTGTACAGGACTCCCATCTCTTCATGGGCTTTTGTGTGCTATTCTTCACAGCCATTGCTCAGTTTTTCACAAATATTCCTTAATTCTAGGAGTATCTGCACCAAGCAGTGGAGTGTTGGACAAGCTAGTCACAAAACCAGGACTGTTATAAATGCATCAGTGTCATGTTGCATCTATTCCTAGGGAGAGGCTTTTGCTATGGTATGAGAATCACACTTTCTGTAACTCAGACAAGTGTCTCTGAATGGTAACGTACCTTGCTGTTCTGCTGTACCAAATTACCTGAAGCTAGAGATTCCTATTTGGAACGTGGTGTAGTCTTGTACCACACAACCATGGGCTTATCTTCACTATGCTGGGAAAAGGTAGGTATTGCTCTTTGTATTTATGAAAAAAGACTACCCATTTTTGCTCCTATCTTGAAATGCCTGCAGCCTGATTTTTCAGGATTGTCAGCATTTTTATGGCATTTTAAAGCACAGTTCCTTTTGGCTCCGTTTGCAAACCCACCAGATTTTGCTTTAAATTTCAAGTTAAAATGATCTCACCTCAAAGCTGTTATGCCATGGCTAGTTTTGTGGAAAGGTAAACAAGAAAAACCCAGCCTCAACCATATATTATGAATTTTGCGTGGTTTCAGTGGAAATCCACGTCTCAGCCCAGAACCTTTAAAAAGCAAGTTATAAATTGCACATGCAATAACTGCACTTGGTTTTCAGAGAAGACAGTGAATAATGCTGGAGGCATTTTATCATTTTGCAGTAGTGTCAAATTTTAGCTTTCTAATGTAATCCTACCTAGCTAATGAGATATAAATGCACAGCTTTTCCCACTGCCAACTGTGTCAACAGCAAGCTCCTTTTGGCCAGCAGCACGATCAATAAGGCGATGCGAGTGGTAAAAGGAAGGAAGCTCAAACCAGCAGTGTGACCAACGAGAAAGCAAGGGTTAAGCTGAGGCTTTGCCATAAGACAGGGCGATAACATCAGTTTTAAATGAGACAAGGGTAGATGCAGTACTGTAATACAGGACAAAATCCTGCTTCTGTGAGGCTTTATGATAAAACAGGGAGCATTCGCCCTCTAGAGGATTAGCGACCAACAGCAGCAATTGCTCTTTCAAAGTCACAAATCCTTTGTTGCAGCTTGCGAATGGTGCGAAATGGTTCACGTTACTGACATTCCCTTCCTCCTCCTGGCTTCGGTCCTGCTGTGCTCCCAAGACTGTGGAGAAGTCAGAGAGGAGGCGGCTCAGTAGTAGGTGCTTTCCCAGAAGCTGTCACAGAAAAAAAACTACTATAGGTCTAACCACTGAAGCTATCTGGAAAATGATTCAGACATTTCTGGAGCTATAAACTTGCAAATTGTGACTTTCCTGGAACAAAGCAGAGCAGATGTCACTTTTTAACACAGTTGCTTGAATAACAATTCTGCCAGTCTCCTCAGTTCCATTTAAAGATGATGTTATCACCCTTTCCCCTGGCATTGCCTCAAATTACCTCTCGTTCTCTTGTCCCTTCCCTGGCCAGAGTTAACATCCTTAGCATAAGTTTAAGCATCACTGGTCACTGCTGCCCATGGCCCAGGGAAGGTTCTCCTCCAATGGGCACAGCAGGTTCTGGGTGGAGAAGTTTTTCCTCGTGTGGTACCACAGAAGGGCTGCTTTGCTGCCAGAAATGCATCCTCAGTGTCCTTCCCACAGGTGGCACAAGCCTCCATCTGCTTCCTGTTGCATTCTACAATATTCCTTCTACCTCCTCCTCAGTCTCAGAAGGCCTGGAAGATAGGGGAGTTTATGACCCTTTCACTAATTCAACGTCTTCCATCGTGCAGACCTAAAATTCTCCACTGCCAATATCAGTTCCCTAAAGACTGCGCCACTCATACCTTCATACCTGTGAAGAAAGCAAAATTTGCCACCTGAGGGGCAGTCAACCAGAATTTCCCAATTTTATCCCAGCATGCACTGTGTATCATAAAACTTAAGTCTGGTCAGGCAGGACAAAGCTTTTTTTTTTTTTTTCGGATAGTTCCAAAATCAATAATCTGAAACAGTATTCCCAAGATCCAGAAGCGAGGCTAAACTGATCATTTAAGAGAAAACACTTAAAAATGTATGGCATGTAATGGCACTTTGGAACTAGTTACTATTTTTATTTTTGAAATATGGGCAAATTCAACTAAGGTTCCCAAAGGCCTAAATTTTAAGGCTGAGTTGAATTTTAATTGCTTACTAACAACATTATGTAATTCTCTTATTAATCTTCTCTCAAAACAAGCTTACCCATGAGATATACTCCAAAGCCAGTTTGTGTAAAATTGATATTTTTGAAAATGAAAATATATTTGATTTCCTAGCTGGAGTTAACCTCTTCTATACTGAACGATGTATTATGCAGTGTTAGAAAATATGACTGTCCAGTTCTGCAAATAGATACAGCCCTTCTTGTGATTACATCAAGCCTAGAGGAGCACTTCTGTATGTCAGGGTTTGACATTGCCTCATCTGAGTCCAATCGTACCCTAAGACATATTTAAGAGTTGAATAAGTCAAAGTTATTATCATGTTCACTTTTATGCTCAGCTGTTGCTGTAGAATATAGTCTTCTGCCACTCATGTGCTGCCCAGCTGCAGTTTTTTTATTAGGTATTCATTTTGTAAGGTTTCAGACATGTTAAGTACAGGAAGGTGAAATATATAGTACGGCTGAAATGAAAAATATTATACATATTTTACTGACACTAAGTATTGGAGCTCACCTGAGGGTTCAAGGATTCAATGTTCATAGCTACACATTTTCAATTAAAGTCTTCTATTTCCTTTTTAATTCCCTTTTGTCAAAGCCTCACAACTGCATGCAGGATTTTTTTTCTATTTTTTATTTTATTTTATTGTGACTACATACCTTGCAGTTACAGTGCAGTCCAGTTCTGGGTACCATTTCTCCTGATAAAATGACAGGAAAAAACAGCATGCAAAACCTTGCTGTGCTGATCCTATTTGCAGTGGTCCTTGATTTGATCAGCAGTTTTCACATCCCCTTCATTTTCTGCTTGTTTGTGAAAGATATGAAGTGACAGTTTATCCTCAGTATAGGGGACAACCTGAACTCTTGATGAAGCTCTAGGAGGGGTTTCTGCTAAACAGTATCCAAGATTTTTAGTGGGAGGTGTCCCTGCCCATGGCGGGGGGCGAGGGGGGGGGGGGGAGGGGTGGAATTAGATGATCTTTAAGGTCCTTTTCAACCCTAACCATTCTATCTATCATTCTGTTATCCAAACAGATAAAAAGCTGTGACATATACATTCCACATACATATGGACACAAGCCAGAGTGAAGTAGAATTTTTTGTTTGTTTTCAAAAATGTGGGAGATTGAAAATAACATGTTAATTTCATGAGTTCTTCTTACATAGGTTGCTATGATTTTGGTCAAAATAAGCAAACACAGTCTTCAGAGAATTTGCTGGTCCAGTGAAAGATTCACTCCTGAGTTAGCTTTCATGCTCCCAAGAAAAGTAACTTTAAAAAATTTGTCAAAATATACAAAACCACACAGGTAACTGAGAAGTCTTTGTTCAAACTATACTTATTTGTTTGGAAAATCCATTTATGCAAAATAGATACTTGTGAAATTGTCTTGTTTTGAAATTCATCATGTAGGGTTAAGATAAAGACATATTTGAATTTCAAATACATACAAATAGATTTGTGTATCTGTAAAAAGTGTCCCAATCCTACAGGAACTTCAGAGGAAGTTTCACTCATGTATGTCAGGGAGGGGTTCATTACATAGGTGCTGTGTGATTATGACAATAAATGAATCTTTTTCCTGAGTCCCATTGACTAATTAATGGAATTCCATTAACTTATCTGTAAAATAATAATAGCAATTTTAATTCTTTGTCCAAGTGCAAAAGTGAGACCTGGTGACTGAAGTAGAGATTATAGTGATCTACAAGTCACCCTTAATCTTAGCAAGGCCAGAGTTTCTTTTGTAAGTCAGTGGCACAGTTAAAAGATTCCTGGAGTTGTGGTATAGAGTCTTCAGTTTTAGTAACTACTAAAGCCATCAAAAATAATAACTTGGTTCTTTCTCATATTATTGGTGCAGGCTGCCATCCAACACTTCTGTAGTAGGTTGCCTTCAATTATTAAGCAGTAAGAGGTGGCAGGTCTTTATCAGGAACAGAGATGAAAGAGAATACTTTGCTTTACTACAAGATGGGAAAGACATGTCGTTGAACATAATGAACTGTATACTATATGGAGTACATCATAATGGGCTCTTTATTTGGGTTACATGTGGAAGATGAAACAAATATGTTCATACATTCCAGAGACATCTTTTCAAAACTTCAAACCACCTCATTTCATTCACTTTGGATAATATTTTACATCTGACAAAGCATAGGATCATTTAGCAGATTAGGTCACATTGCCTATTTGAAGCTTTTATGGATTATTCAAAGGAGAGAGTCTTACATGTCCTGATAAATGTAAGTAAAAGTAAAACATGCATGATAAAAACCCTGGCTCAGTTCTGCAACCTCACTTAGGTAAATCTGCCAGTAACACTTAGCAGAAAGCCACTGCTACAGGAATGAAAGCGACTCGTACCCTTGCCAAAATGCAAGGATTGCACAAGCTGCAGCTGTCCTTAGGTAAGTATGCTCTTCTGCCTTTCTGTGAGTACAGTGGTGGTAACAGTACTTGTGCACCTCCCTTTCCAGATGGCTATTTGTACAGCTATGGATAAGTTGAAAGCACCATAAAAAACAAAATCTATAGGGCAATTCTTCAGTGATGTGTGCTTCAAAAAATACTATTTACTTCAGTATGATTGACTACACCATATGTAAGTTAGAAGATATTTTTCGCCCATGAGACTTAAAAGATTAACTGAAAACAAGCTTATTGAGCAAATCGGGAAAAAAAATGCACCATCTTCAACATTTCTGAAGTGTTTTGACTCTGAATCTTCATAAAAATTACACATTTTAAAGTTTTACTTCAATAGCACAAGATGATAGCACAAAATACAGATATTTAATAAGTCTTACAATTGTGTCTCATGTCTAGAATGTGATTATAAGAGTTGGCCAACTGCAGCATGATGTAGACATTAACAGTGGAAGATACAGATGGTTTCTGTTTAGCACTTGTTTATAATAATGAAGTGTAAGTGAAGTTGCATTTTGTGCTGCATGCTAAACAGCTGCATAAGAGCCAGTATGAAATCTAAAACCAAGTATGATTTAAATTATAACATTGCTTTGCTTTTCTCAGAAACAGCCAGTGAAGTGGAGAATGTTTTGATTACTTTAACTTTATGTCACTTATACACTTGTTTTTATCTTGGTTTTCTGGGACAGTTAGGTTTTGCAGCTCATGCTTTTCTTGTCTGTCATTGAGTTCCCCTCTCATCCACCAACTGACTACTTGCAATGGAACATGGTGAAAGCAGAGGTCTCGGATATTAAATGCCATATTTTGTTAAAAGAGACAGATGAGCAGCAGAACAACTTAAATGTTAAGATGATGGAAAAGCAGGAAGAGCTCATCCATTTTATACTCAGTTTTTTGAGCAAGCTGTCCATGCATCATCACTCCAGATCAAGTAAAGTATATGATTTTTCCCTTCCAACCTCATCCATTCTGTGATTTTACACTGCTGGTATGGGCAATGGAAAACCATAGTCAGGATGAGAGGCTCCTGAGACCATCACAATACGGGGACAGATAACAGGAACTGGTTCACTTCAATGTACAAGATGTGGCCAACAAGAAACGATATTTGGTTGTTCTGCTGCTCATGGAACAACTTGTCTACATTCCTACCTCTTCCCACAACAAACTTATGATAGCTGAAACAGCCAGAGATGCAAATATGGCATTTTTACTCTAAGCTTGTCAGAATACATCCAGCTGAGTACACTAAGTGTTCAAATAAGCATTCAAATACGAAAAGCTGAAGATTAACAAATAATTGATTCTCTGGCATTTGGAATTCAGAGCTGGCTATACCACATTTATCGTTCACATCACATAAATATTAATTCACTCTCAGAATCTCTTTTGGAGTGTACAAATTTGTCTTGAAACAAAAGCTGGGTGAGATTATGGATATGGTTTGCTCAAAGACCTCTTCCAAAAGGCAACTGGAACAAGACTTAAGAAGGTTAGCCTGCCATCAACTTCCACAACTCTACAGCTTACTCATGGGGTGTTGCACCCTCAGATTTCTTCAAGGTCTTTCTCCCACACTCAGGGGTATGCAGCACAATTTAATTCCATATTATAAAATCACTGCCCCAGTAAGCTGTAATACAGCTCTCTTGCTACTTTAGGTAATTGAAACTAAGATTCCTCTCACCCTAACTATGTCTTAGGGCCTTACAGGGATCTGAAGAGACCAAGGGCCAAGTGTGGACCTTAATTTTTATGAACCTTCTCTGGCTTTATATTTAGAAGACACTTTTTATCATAGGGGTGCCCTGCTACCCAGACACTTAATTATGTAAAAAAATGCAAGAAATTTGAGGGTTAAATATTTTTTACCTTTCTTCCCTCCTCCTCCCAAAATGAAAGGTAAGAGATAACAAGAAGCAATTCTTTCCAGCATGTGACAGCTGAAATGCAAAGAGATGCAGAGTGGTTTTCAAACTACTCTGAACAGTATCAGACATGGACTAGGTCCCACCTCTCCCCAGAATATGTTTTACTTTACTAAAGAAAGACATAAATGTCATTTTTTTCCATTACTGTGGCTCCACAGGATCTAAAATGGGGTTTTGTAGGTACAGGCAGATAGCTGTCTTAAATAAAATTTTTAACTCTGCATAAACTCCATAACTCCTTTTGTAGGAGAATACACTTTGGCCTGTATATGTGCTATATGTGTACCTGCATTCTTAAGGTCTTAATAAAGGCTCTTTGTCAGCAGTGTGACAGGAGCAGGACTGAGGTACCTTATTAGAGCCATGTGAGAGACCATATCTGCACAGCACTAATCTCTGTTCTGGCTTGTCTGACTCTGGTGGAACAAAGAAGTTAAATGAAATAAAACCCAACTAGGGCTAAAAGAAAATTCATAAAGTGGGGACACTCCACAGTAAGTGTCAAGAACGGAGCAGGTAACAGTTTTCTACTTGTTTATCCTCTTGGTTTTGTGGATTATAGTTCTTAAATGGGTCTAAGAGGACAGCAGAATTTATTAGTAGGGAGGGTTTTGCTTTTCTTAGGTTGGCAAAGATGGACTCTGATGATTAATTATTACCTATGTTACTGTTATCTTCCAACAGGAAATGGCATTACTAATGGTTAAAGTGAATTTATTCTAAAATGTTTGTAAAAGGATGAATGAAAAGACTGATAAAACTATGTAAGTGATATTGCTGAATATTTCTGGGTATTATAAGCAACCAGTAAAGGAAGATGCTTCCAAACAGAATTGCCCTTAGAAAGAAGTTCTGTAAGTTATAAATTTTTAAGCCATATTCAGTGGAATAAAACACTGCCACTTGATAATTCATTGTTTTTCTTTGTTAACCCTGAGATTGATTCTCCTTCAGCTGTCATTGTTAACAACTTCCTCGTACATAATTTGGATATAGCATTAAATTGCAGTTTGGAGGCAGCACACAACAAGATGTGTATGAAGTTCTCCTTACCCCCAGAGACACTGAAGTGTATACCGGCTTTCCATTCCTGTATTTGTGATTTTCTATAACAAAGTCTTTCACTAAATGATAATCATTTGCAATATCCTTTTTCCTACAAATAATATTGATGTGACTCTAGCTTCCCTCACTTATGTGCATGCATAAGAACCAAGACATTTTTGTTACAGAACCAAGAATTTTTTTGTCAACCTTGACCTAAGCCTCTACCTTTCCTCTACCTTTCTCTCTCCTTCCTCTACCTGAATTCTTTAGCGTCACAGTATTGGTTAGCAGGGCAAGCAATTCTAATATTTAAATCTTCTAATAAAGATGAAGAAAAAGATGTGAAGGTGGATGGTGAAATCAATCGAAGTGTAAACTGTTAAGTGAGGTGTTCATCTTGACTGTCACCAGGTATTCTGGTTTGGTTAAGGTAATCCTAAAACACAAGAAGCACTTGTGTTATGCTACATTACCCCAGGATTTTAGGAAGACACAAGATTTTCCTCTTTTCTTTCTCTCATATCACTGGTTGGAGACAAAACCTGCTCCTAGCACTGCAGCAATGGGAGGTATCCTCAAATCTAATTGTGTGATACAAAGAAGGGTCTGCAAGCTCCAGCATCAATCCTGCACAGGGTCCCATAGCCCATTGCAGGGTATATTTCCACATTGTAGGAAGTCTTTAAGAGAAACTGTCAAAAAAACATCACACTGAACATTACCTGTGGTTTTTATTCCCTTTCCTACTGTAAAGTCTTTGTGGTGAACACAGTCTCTTCACACTACCATGTACACATTTAATAACCTTCCACCTGACTCTGACAGGCTTCCTGCTAACAGGCAGGCATTCCTTGGTTACCCCCAAGCCTTAGCTACAGGCTAAACAGGCATTTCCGAAGGTAGGAAAGAAGAAGAAAAACAGGAGCAGCAACACAAACATCAGTTTCTGCCTCCTTCTCTGTCTTTTACTTACAGTTTTGTCTAGAAGGAAACACAGGCAGAGCAAATTAGGAGGCATACTGAGGCCTGGCAAACCAGCTTTGTAAAATACTGATTTTAGTGAGCTGAATATTGGATGAGACCTGTAGTGCAGAAACCTTGGCTAGATTTTTTTTATTATTTTTATTTTTTATTGAAGAGAATACTTTCAAAAATATGAATATGAATAATTTTGGAAATGAAATTGATACACGAGCAAAGGGTACAGTGATGTTCAAGACAAAGTTGAAGGTGCAGTCATGCTAACATCCTCTCAAAGAACTATACTCACCAGATCCTTTCTCAGAAACATGATGGGTGGTGTGTGAAGGAAACAAGGGCATTTGGTATGCTGAAGTTTATCCTTTTCAGATCACTGGATGCCCCACAATTGTCATGAATTCCCTTCACAGAGTCTTTATTCATGGCCTTCAGAAAAGGGTTGACAGACAGTAGTCTCCTCATTATTCTTTCCACTGGCAAAGCAAAATTTCTGACATGCCAACTGTATCTCCTTTAAATTTCTATCTTTCAGAAGACCTTGAACTTAGCTTTTTTTACTTTAACTTTTTTCTGATCTTTATAAGGAGTTTTATGTTGCTTATACACGTAGTAGAGGGCTATACAGAAAATCTTGTCTCTTCCCTGGGAGTGTGAAGCAGTGTCCTGGGTTAGGTTGGGATAGAGTTAATTCTCTCGATGGAAGCTGGTATTGTACTGTGTTTTGGATTTAGGATGAAAATAATGTGGATAACACACCGATGTTGCTAAACAACTCAGTCAAGGACTTTTCAGCTTCTCACAGTGCCCTGCCAGCAAGGAGGCTGGGGGTGTGCCAGGAGCTGGGAGGGGACACAGCCAGGACAGCTGGCCCAGACTTACCAAAGGGCTATCCATACCATCGGACGTCATGGTCAGCAGTAAAAACTGAGGGGAATTGGCCACGGCGTGGCTGCTGTTTTTATTCTTTTCTTTGTGTGTTTTGTTTGTGTTTTTTTTTTTTTTTCCTTTCTTATTAAACTGTCTTCCTCTCAACCTGTGAGCCCTCACACTTTCACCTTTTTCGATTCTCTCCCTCATCCCATTGTGGGGGAGTGAGCAAGCAGCTGTGTGGTGCTCAGCTGCCTGCTGGGTTAAACCGCAACAAGCAGTCACAAGGGAAATAACTTTTATTAACTTTAGCCCTGGGAAAACTCTAGAAGAAACGTGCAGATGCAGTTTGTGCTCTGTGCAGGCAGAAATTTTGAGATCCAAGTATGCATGGTACAGGACACCATAAAAAAAATACAGCTATCCAGTTGCAACAAGCATCTACTAGGCGTTTTTCAGAGATTTTAACTTGGTAAAATTTGGCCTTATTGGCTAAAAAGCTAAGAAAAAACACTCTCAAGTGGAAGGGACCAAACTCTGCTCCAGAAAATATAGAATGAGATTTCTTAGTTAAACCCGAGCTAGTATTTTAAATCTTGAATAGTTTTAGTTGAATCTTTTGAAATAAACAGCTAGTACAGGCACAGGAATCTTTAACTCAACTATATAGGTAAATTTGTAACTGATTGAAAACAAAATCTTTCGAGAGAAAATGGCACCAAGTAAAGGTATTCCTCTAGTCAAACACCGAGGATTAAATTGTCACCTTATTTTTACCAATTAAAAGATGATATAATTGCAGTTATTTAGATCTGACTCTAAATAACTGAAAGCAAAATTTGATCATGGTAATTCCAACAGTTTTAAGCGATTTGTCAAGATGAACAAACTAAGATCATTTTATATCTGTTATACTTTTACACAGCAGTGAGATTTTTCTTAATTAAGAATTCTTAAGATGCAAAAGCCATATTTATGAAATTAATATACACATATGTATGTGTGTGCCTGTACATTCACAAATAATATAATGTTCCACTCTTATGTTACTAGTGCAACAATAATCCTAGACAGTAATAAAATGGGGAAAAAAAAAAGAAAAAATAGTAATAATAGAAAAAAAAAAAATCAGTTTATTTTCCATTTCCCAGAAGAAATGCTTTGATGTGCAAAATACATCATAGACAATAGCAGGAGAAAGAAAAATATTTTAAAGTTGTCTAAGGGGTACAATAAAAGTCCTCCATTTTGTGATTAAATTTAAGTTTAGAAGTGATGTTTGATAGATTTTGAAACTCTGCCCAATCAGACTGGTTAAGTTTGTGAAAGGTTGCTTGTCAAATGCTATGTCAGTGATACGAAAACAGACAGCCAGTAAATCATCCTTCCAATATAAACATCAACTAAAAATAAATAAATGTCTGCAGCAGAATGTCAGCTTGATGCTCCATTAAGATGAATCTTACAAACTATGAAGCAAACTCAATAATGATGACAAGAAATCTGTAAAAAGAGACAGTCGCTTATGGCCAAATTAGGAAAGTGTTAGTAAAACTAGGGAACTGAATAGTCAACAGGAAAATAAATAAATAAATAAATAAAAGACAAAAAGAAATGTCCTTTATAATAAAAATTGATGCAAATTAACTTTTTTTTTTTTTTCTGACTATGAGAAAATAAACTATAAATATATCAAAATATTTAGAAATATTTAAAAATTGCACTAAACTCACTCTGTGAATTCACTCTGTGTGAATCCTGGAAGTACTTCTTCTCATTTATTCTTTTGACAACATGTCTCATTAGGTTGAAAAAATGTATAAGTTCTCATTAGTACTTGTTCTTCATGGTGTTAATCTCTAGAAACCTATATACTGAAAGCAACTCCCATCAAACTGGTGTGACTTCAGTCTACTCTGAAACAAAATACAGAGGAAAAAAGGAACACAGGAAAGAAAAAATAGAAACACAATAGGTTAAATGAAAGGAAATCAGGTATAAAGAAAATAGGCAGCGAACAAATTACACTCACTAGTACACAGTTCCTAAGCTTTACAAGAGTGTTACTGAATCTTTCCACTAGGCTTAACAATGAACAAGAAAAAAAAAATGTAATTAAGACAGATGATAGGTTATATAAGTTAATACACAGCATCCAAATTTTAACTAGAGCAAGTTATTGGCTGTGTTATTTAATTTAAAAAATAATGAAATGGGAAAATTATATGGAAAACACAAAAGAGAAAAACAGGAAATGAAAGACCAGGAGCCACATAGCTAGAAGGGAGATGGACGGTGTGCATTAGGGCAGCACAACCAGCAGCAGGGACAGGGACAGTGAAGGGCAGTGAGAATCGTGCAATGATGCTGAAACCTGAAGCGAGACTGAGCACAGGCAGCAGCGGGAGGCAGACAGCAAAGGGGAGGAAAAGGTCAGAGATGATAGAGACAAAAATTCCCTGCATGCCTTAAATTCCTTTTTTTTTTTTTTTTTTGTCAGTCAATATTGAAGCAAAGATGTGAAGACAAGCAGCTTGGAATGCGCCAAGCATCCATTGCTCACACTGAATTTATTTAAAATCCCACGTACTCTCTGCTTTCAGAATCAGGTTTCTGATGTCTAAACAGCTAACGAGACTCATGTTTAGGAAGGAGGGCTTGGTAATTTGGTGGCCAGACTTCGCAGATCTTGTCCTCCTTTGAAACCTCATGAAAGTGAGATATGGAATCCATTATGAGTTATGACCTACAAACCACAATGATGTGCAAAATGGAAGGAATAGAAACCTATGCACGGACATCCAACGTACCAGCACTTTACTGGTGGGTACAATGGTGTCTGCTGAATCTTCACTGAGGCCCCTGTTACGACATTGACTGGAGTATATTTCTGCTAGCCTCTTTATCTAAGGTGTACCATTCCTGTATGAAAGGCCTTGTGCAGGAGATAATGACTCTGCACACGCAGATACAATTGCAGGATTCGGCCCTGGTTTAGTTTTCCCCTTGTTGATTTTGTTTTGTTTTTTCCCTATCAAAATCATTTCATATTGGTGGAATATGAAATTCATATTTGATATTCATGGGCAGGCACAGCTGCAGACAATCCTTGAAAGACATATATATATATATATATATTTTTTTTTGAAATAGCAAACAGGCTTTTCTCAAATATTCCCTTTACAACCAACACAGCTTTTGATTTTCCTGAGAACTCCCCGAACGTGCAAAGACATTACACAGAGTCGGTTTTATCTTTTTATTTCTTGTCGTGTCCTTCCCCTCCTCCCCCCCCCCCCCAATCCCCTCCCCACCCCAAAGTCTCTCCTGCCTCTCCCCAAAATCAAACGTTTTCGGGCCGTGTACCCCCAAACACCATCACTACAGCTCGGGGCCTGCCGCCGCCAGCCCCACCACCGCCAAGGGCCCCCCAGGCCCCCGCACGGGGCTCCTCACGGGGCTCCCCCCGGGGCGGGCCGGGGCTGCGGGCGGAGCCTCTCGCCGCCAATGCAGGTCGCGGGGCCGCGACGCCTGCGCCGCTCCGGCTGCGAGGCCCGTCGCCGGCCTGTCCTCCGCTCTCGTCTCGGTTCCCGTCCTACCGAGCCATGTGGAACCGCTACCGGGCGGCCGGGGGGCTGCTGAGCCGCGGCCGGTGAGGGTGGGCAAGGAGCTGGGGGGAGCGGGAGGGAGGCAGGGAGGGAGGCTCCGGCTGCGGTCGTGTTTTCAGTGGCTTGCCCTCCGCTGTCCTCACCCAGCACGGGCAGGGGGGAAAAGGCCTCTCTCCCTGGTGCGGCGCTGCCATCAGACCGCGTTTGCTTTAAAGAAAAGTGTTGTTTCAGGTCTCTGAATCAGACGTCGTGGAGGTGGAAGAGCGTTTCTGCCAACGAAAGAGCGCTGCAGTACAGGGTAGGAGAGCAAATCCATGGCTTCACTGTACGTCAGGTAGGCATTGCCTTTTCTTGACATTACTTGTGTGTTTGTGCAGATTCATTTTCTCTTGGTGGGGAAGTGTCAAAATGAGGCCAAGTGTCCGCACACAGTGCAAATATTTACGTAGATGCTTTGGTTGGTCTTTTAAAACTTATATAGTAGTTTCTTATATTTATCTGTCTGCAACTAAGTTCTCTGGATATCATAAACACATGATCCTGTAGGGACTTTGCTATTCCAGAGTAAATGATGTGCCATGGGAGTATGTGTGTCTGTTACAAATGCTGAGCATTCAGTGTGGTCTTCTAAAAGTATGGGTAGATAACTGATGCTTCACCATGTGTTGTTTTATAGAAGACATTAAAGTAAAATTTATCCCCAGAGTTGCTTTTGATTGCTTTGTTAACAACTTGCAATAGCAATAATATGTGGAATTTCTTTTTACTTCTTTTAAAGAAAAAAAGCAGAAGCAGAGAATGAAGGTAATCTGCAAACAGTTATTGGTAGTAACAGAATTAGTAGTAGAATTGAGTTCCTTGATTCCTTGGTTTTTCTTTTGCTGCCCTAACCACTGATATTTGAATATATGCCTTCTCTTTTAATTTGTTATCAGGTTGTTTTGGTCTTAATATCTATACTGGAAGAGTATAGTTCTCTGATTTTAGTGTAGTTTATTTTTTTTTATTTACATACAGTGTGTTTTTTTTCATAAAACATAGAAACAAAGAACTTGTGTAATACTGTATATGGTGTCATTATGTACCGGATCAGCAAACTGATCACTGCTATATTATTCTTAATTTATTTGATCTCCTGGGAGACATTCTAATGTAGGTGTTTTCTTCTAATACAGGTGACAGCTGTTCCTGAGTTGTTCCTGACTGCAGTCAAGCTTAGTCATGACAGTACAGGAGCCAAATATTTACATGTTGCTCGAGAGGACTCCAATAATCTGTTCAGGTAAAATGTTAATATATGTATAGCATGTTCCATCTCAGCATCAACTTGTGGTTTATAAACTGTAATTCAGCTTTGTAACTGGATTTTTCAGTGATAACAAAGATAGTAGTACTTTGTGGAACTTCCTTAGAATTATTCAGGTTGGAACAGATGTTACAAGAGCTGTTGTTAAATATGCTGCTCAAAACAGGGTCAACATTTAACTCAAATGAAGTTCTTCTGAAATTTATTCAGGTAGGCCTTGAAAACTTCCAAAGGCAGAGATTCTACAACCTCTTTGGGTAACTTCTTATCAGTGTTTGACTGACCATACGTAGATTATTTTTTTTCTTCAATACCAAGTTGGAACCCTCTTTGTTTTAATTTACGAACGTCATCCCATCAGGAGGTCTTTCCTCAGCCATGCTGGTCTCCTGCCTTTCTTTCCTGATTTCCAACACGTGGAAACTGAGAACTCTTGCATTTCAAGAAAGATCTCCTTTAGGAGCTGCCTTTTTTTTCTGATCTTTTTATCCCTGGGGAAGTTTTCCCAGGTAGTCCCATCCATTAATTCCTTAAACGGTTGAAAATTTGCTCTCCTAAAATTAAGGATCTTGTTTTTACTGGCCTGGCCCATATACCTCAAGATCGTAAATTCCACCAGACGTAATCACTGTAGCCCAGGCTGTCACCATTCTTGACCTCTCCAATTAGTTCATCTGCGTTGGTAAGCAGCAGGTCCAATAATGCTGCCCCTGTGGTTGTGCTGTCTGTCACTGGGATTAAGAAATTATCCTCAGTGCACTCCAAGAATTTCCTGAGCTGCTTACAGCTCGCTGTGCTGCTTTTCTAGATATCAGACTGATTGAAGTCCCTCAGCAGGATCCTAAGAGCAGGATGCTTCCTGTACTTGAAGTAAGAATGCTTCATCAGCATCTTCTCCTTGATCAGATGGCCTGTAGTAAATGCCAGCCATGAGGTTCCTTTGTTGGTTTAGCCTCTGATTTTCACCCATATGCTGACAACCTGTTTTTCATTGCTGTTTTTCAAAGACAGCTCCATGCATTCAATTCTTTTTTTTTTTTTTTTTTTTTTGCATAAAGGGCAACCCCCACATCTCTCCTTCCCTGCGTGACACTTTTGACTAGTTTATAGCCATTGATTGTAGTGCTCCAGTTGTGGTTTGTCCCACCAAGTTTTAGCAGTAGTGATTAGATCATAGTTTTCCAGCTGTGCAGTGAACTCTATCACGACCACGCTATGAATCCTCCTCCTCAAAGATAAGGGAGGAGACACTACGATGGAAAAGAGCTCAAGGGCTGAGATAAGTACAGGGAGATCACTCACCAATTACTGTCTTAGGCAAAACAGACTCAGCATAGTGAGATGAATGTAACTTACTGCCTATCACTAGCAAACTAGAACACTGAGAAACTAAAAGCAAACTAAAAACACCTTTTTACACCCATCCGCCCTGTTCTACATCCTCCTCCCAAGCCGCACTGGGGAATGGGGGCTGCAGTCAGTCCCTGATGCTTCGTCCCCACCGCTCCCTCATGGTCCCTCTCTGCCCCTACTCCACCTGGGATCCCTCCCAGGATGCCATCCTTCCCGAACTGAGCCTGAGGGGGCTGCCCAGAGGCAGCAGCTCTTCAAAAACTGCTCCCACACGGCTCCGTACCACGGGGTCCATCCCCCAGGAGCAAACTGCTCCAGCACGGGTCCCCCACGGGCGGCAGCTCCCCCCAGCCCCCCTGCTCCTGCGTGGGCTCCTCTCCACGGGCTGCAGCTCCAGCCCGGGGCCTGCTCCTGCGGGGGCTCTCCATGGGTCGCAGCCTCCTCCAGGCCACATCCACCTGCTCCACCGGGGGCTCCTCCACAGGCTGCAGCGTGGAGATCTGCTCCATGTGGGACCCATGGGCTGCAGGGGGACAGCCTGCTCCACCAGGGGCCTCTCCACAGGCCGCAGGGGAACTTGTGCTGCGTGCCTGGAGCACCTCCTGCCCTCCTGCTGCACTCACCTTGAGGTTTTCAGGGCTGGTTCTCACTCCTCACTCTCCCAGCTGCTGTAACATAGCAATTCTTTTCTCCCTTCAATCTACTCTCACAGAGACCCAACCAACATCACCCATGGCTTGGCTCTGGCCAGCAGCAGCTCCTTTTTAGAGTCGTCTGGAGCTGGCTCTGATGTGACATGGGGTAGCTTCTGGATTCTTCTCACAGAGACCACCCCTGTTGATCCCCTGCTACCAAACCCTTGCCACATAAACCCAATACAAAAGAAAAAAAAAACATTTTTTTTCAGCTACTAAACTGAATAGTAGAGGGAAAAGATTGTATTTCCCAGTAGGATGTAAATTTAACTGTTGATATTGGCTACTTTTGTAGGTTTATGAATTACTTTAGTTACATAGGTTATCTGCTGAGCCACCCCTGGTTCTAGTGTTTAGTTACGTGCTGAAATATTTTGTGCAACTTTCAGAAATAGAATTGCGGAAGTGTTACCCCTTCTAGCAGAGATGGCTGAGCACTCAAGTCAGTCCTTCATAAAAGCTCAGTAACTCTGCATCCCACTGTAAATCACGTTAATTACTAGACAGTGATAATATTTCCATAAATCTAGGCTACAGATGGGAGGTGGGTGCACTTCTCATCGCAAATAAATGTGTTCCTCTCTGTGCTGTCTGTCTTACAGTATACAGTTCCGAACCACTCCAATGGACAGCACTGGGGTCCCGCATATCCTTGAGCACACCGTGTTGTGTGGTTCTCAAAAGTATCCTTGCAGAGATCCATTCTTTAAAATGTTAAACAGATCATTGTCAACTTTCATGAATGCATTCACAGGTGAGCCCAAAGTAAATAATACTGCTTGAAATCAGCAAGGTTTTACTGTAGCAGAACTTTCTGTTGGTTCTCTTTATTTTCCCTTTGGAGGGCCGTTATTAAGTGTGAGTGAGAGACTCAAAATTGTGAGTGAGGAATTAAAAAACTAACAAGGCAAGGCAACAAAATAGATCTTTTTTGTCTGTGAGTTACAAAGGCCCAGTAGAGCTGGATTTTTATAGTATACTACAAGACATTTAAATTTTTGTATGTTTGGCCAGCATGAAGTTTTCTTTACAAATAATTACAACATTAGTATATGTCAATTAGTAAGTTTCTTCTCTTCCAGTTATTTATATTGATGAGAGATTAAATATAAATGAGAGCAAAATGAGTCTCAGTCGTTGAAGTTCTGAAGTTCTGTTCTTGTACCTTTATTTGTACACAGCTAGTGATTACACACTCTATCCATTTTCAACACAAAATCCCAAGGATTTCCAGAATCTCCTGTCAGTGTACTTGGATGCAGCTTTTTTCCCGTGTTTGCGACAACTAGATTTCTGGTAAGATATGAACAGTTTGAGATGTATGCAAACCTTTAAAAAAAAAAAAAAGAACTCTCAAACTCCCAAGCTACGCTTCCTGTTATTAATGTTTTTCAGGCAAGAAGGCTGGAGGTTAGAACACGAGAACCCAGCTGATCCTCAGACACCTCTAGTCTTCAAAGGAGTTGTTTTTAATGAAATGAAAGGGGCATTTGTAAGTTCTGTGGATTTTTGCTTTAGGTCTTCTACAAGGTTTCAGTTGCAGGTTATCAACACCATTATTGCACCAGAGATTTCTGTTCTTCTTTTATGAAATTTAAGTCCTTAGTAAAGACAAAACTGTGATGTGTTTATTCTTGAAATTAGCCCATTGAAAGACTGTTTGCATATAGAAGAGAACCTTGTTAATGAATATTGTTGTAGAATTTTTCTTTTAAGTTGACATAACATAGCTAATTTTATGAAAGTACATGGGTATCAAAATACGGCATAACAAAATGCTTATGTGGGGAGTTCTTGTGTAAGTTAGAACTGAGGTCTTATTATTGAGCACCTTTTATTTTTAAAATGTTTTGATGACTTTTACTAAAATGCGGTGTTTTCCTCTTAAGACAGATAATGAGAGGATATTTGCACAGCACCTGCAAAATAAACTCCTTCCTGATCACACTTACGGTGTAGTATCTGGTGGAGATCCATTAAGTATTCCTGATCTTACATGGGAGCAGCTCAAACAGTTCCATGCCACACATTATCATCCAAGCAATTCCAGGTATCTGAAATTTGTGACTAATTTGCTAGGTTATGTAGTGAGTTAGCACTGTATTTATATATTTGTGAGGGAACAGCATTTCTGTACTCATCGTCAGCAATATAACCTATACCCTCCAGCAGCTATCATAGCTTCAAAGCAATGAATTTGCTTTAGGAAAGGGCAAAGGTTGAATTGGAAGTAGGGGCTTCTGAAGAGAGGTGGCTGATGGGTATTTTCTAGACTATGTGTGCCTGCTGGGTTATGAGGATTTGTTTGAAAGTTTTTATTTACAGATAATTTACCATGAACGTATATGGACTGGGGGGAAACGGAACAAATACAAAATAGTAAGTATTTGGAAGTGATGGTAGAGAGTTACCATACAGGTAGCACAGATGAGTCTAGGGGTTCCTAATCCCCTTCAAACCAACCTAGATTAAAAGTTAAAAGAAGTTAAAAATGCATTGCTGTTTATTTGCTCCTGAATCATACTACTGTATTGGGCTCTAAATAACGGATATCCATTTGAGTCAGACACTAATTCTGTTGGTACCGATAAGGTCATTAAGCTAAAAGTCAACTTACTTGAAAATATGAGGGTGATGTGGAGGGAAATCTATAGCATTCTTTCTTCTGTACTAATTTTGTGGTCAATCTGTTAGTCTGATTAATTCGTTTATGGAACATCAGCTTGTGACATGATCATGAATTTACCATCCTTTATTTTCTCATCATCACAAGTATTCATTTGTACCTGAGCTTAGATTTTAATTAAGTAATAACATTTACCTGAGACATACCCCATACTCATCTTTAACCCAAGGGAAGTTAGCAATGATTCTTGTAGGTACTAGAGCGTACTTTAGTAGAGTGACCTGCAGAACTCAGCTCTATTTTATAGATAAGTGGAGAAATGTATCATAGTATTTTATACATTGCGTGAGGACCATAAGAATCTTGCCTTCTGAAACATTAGAGCATTGGGATTCTGGTTTCAATTACTAGTATTTTTTTCTTATAAGTTCGTATATTGCTGCAACTAACTGAATTCTAGTTTTGTGGACTCCAAAGAATAAAACAGGAGCTGAAAAGCGTTGTGAAATTTTACCAGCAGATCTGTGGGTTTTATGTATGTGGCAAAATGTGGTGGGTCTTAAAACTACAGACCTTACAATGCATGTTCTCTTCTAGATATAACTGAATCACTGGAAGTTACATGAAATTCAGAAGAAAAAAAAACCACCATAAATAAACAAATACATATAAAAGCTGTTCCTACAGATTTCCTGTAAAATCCAATGTGTAATTTTAAACTTCCATTTCAAATGCAGATTCTTCACTTATGGTAATTTTCCACTGGAGCAACATTTGAAACAAATTCATGAGGAAGCATTGGTGAAATTTGAAAGAATCGAATCAAAGACTGACATCCCAAAACAGAAACTCTGGGAAAAGCCTGTAAGTATTTAAAACAAATAAAGAATAATTTTTAAAGACGTGCACATCTAGTCTTGGAGTTGCAGAAGCTGAGTATAACTGAGCCCAACCTGCTGGGGTTATTTTGTTTGTTTAAAAGTGTGTTTGTGTGTTTAAAAAAAATAAAATAACAAAAAAACACACTGCATCACTGTATTCTTTTCAATTTCAGTAATAACTGCATACAGTTGTTTATTTTCAGTATTCAAATGTCCTCAGCATTTGGAGAACAAGCATTTATGAATTTAAAGCATCTGGAGTTAGGTATTAAAAAATATTGATGCTTATATTGTCAGCAAATGTACCCAGCAAATTTTACCTAAGATTCCAAACATTGCTGTTAAAATAACTTTTCCACTTCATTTATTTATTTATATTCTTTTCCTCCCTGGCTTGTGCAGGAGCTTAAGCTTTTATTTGAAATCAAGCTTAGAATGTTAATTTCTTGATCCTCTTCTCTATTTCTTTACTTGTAAAAAGTGGAAGTACCACTCTTAGTTTTCCAAGATATACTGAGTAAATATCCTGCGTTTATGTATTTACTTAGGAGAATCTGTGAAATTATTTTAAATCTATGGAAAGAAGATGCAGTCATTTTTTTTATTTGTAAGTCGGATATGAGTTTAGTCTGCATCATATGTACTTACTATACTTTACAGCGAGAACACCATGTAACATGTGGCTTAGACTCATTTGCTGCCGATCCTTCCAAACAGACGACTGTCAGCGTCAGCTACTTGTTGACAGAGTAAGTCTATCAAAATGAAATTCTCAATCAAAAACTTGTTTTAGAACTTTAAGGAAGATGCAGGTGTACTTACTTGTGCCCCCATCTCTCTTTGTAAATGTCACCTTTAAGTTAAATAATGCTGTGGGGTAGTACTAGACAAATCCTCCTTTAGTAAATGAAAGTTTACGTACTAAGTAAAATTTGTCTTGTCGTTTTCTTTAGCAGGTAGAGGTAAGGAGAATCAGCCATTATCTTACAAAACTATTCAGTGGATTAGGCTTTGGGAACACTGGCTTCTTGTCTTTGAACTGCCTTCGATGTGCAAGCTTTTCTGTATGACCCAAATGCTAACTTCATCCAGCCTCACAGCCTAATTGAACTTGCAGAGCTTTAGTGCTTGTTATGATGAGTAATTCAAGTTTATGAACAAGTAGCTCAACATAAACCCAGAACTCTCTTGGTTTCCTAAATTTTGGTGTGGTGTTCATAAGAGGCAGTTATTTCTCCCTTGTTTCCTTGTCTCCCCTACATTGTTTAGTAGAAGTAATTATTCTGAAATTAAGTCAGCGGTGTTTGATGTGACATATTTGGAGCTTGATGGCTTTTAAAAACTAATATTTTTTTGTCAGCATTACAGACACCTTTGAAACTTTCACGCTGAGCCTGCTGTCTTCACTGTTGGTTGATGGACCAAATTCTCCTTTTTACAAAGCTTTAATCGAGTCTGGTGTTGGTACAGATTTTTCTCCTGATGTTGGGTAAGTGTTACAAGTTGCATTTCATCCCTATAAGCACTATTAGGAGAGATACAAATGAATATCAAGTTGGGAAAAGTCATCTCTCATGCAGGCAACGTAGGCCACACCAGAAGAATCTTAAAGGTTTCTCCCGATGTAATTTTTGGCTTGTCAAAATAATTCAGTAGAAGCCGCGTTAGTGAAAACAGTAGTACGGCTTTGTTTAATGTTTATCAACAAGAAAAATGCATAGATAAGAACACGCTATGCTTTCAATGTGCTAGTTGCTTGGAGTGTTTTGATCTTGTGCGTTTAGTATTACTCAGAAAACTAATAAAATTAGTTTTTGCTCTTACTGCGTACTGTTGCATTTGCTTTTTTGCTTTAATCCTGTGATTTAGTAGTAGGTAGGTTTGGCACAAATGTGCTTTTGTGCAATTAGGTGCTATTAATTTGCTATTGCCAGAATATGAAAGGATATGTCTGCCAGTATTTATTTGTTCAAACTGTAGCTTTTGCAAACAGTCTTCAGAGCTAGCTCTGCACTGCAAACTAGATGGGTGGATTCTTTTAACCTAACTGCAGGCTTGGTTGCTCATCATAGTTGGACTTTCAGTGTTGGCAGAAAGAAAGAATCACTTTCAGGGCATGATTCATCTGACTAATTTTAAAATTGAGGATGACAAAAATCATGCTTTGTCTCCACTGTCTCAGATGTTTGAGTGGGAAACCTAAACATACTAATCTAGTATGATTGTAATGCCTTGGGATACTCTACATGGCTTAAAATCGTCTCTTTTGGGAGTGATGCAAGACCTGTGTCATGAATTCCAGTGCTATGTAGACATCTTGATACCACAGGGCATTATATCTGTCTTCAGCCACTGAAGTAGTGATTCAGTTGTTTTATAGTTCTTCAGTTAAGCCTTTTTTGGGCTAACTATATTAATTTGATGTTGATCTATGCAGTGAATTGTCTAATACATATTGATTCATCTGCAGTTATTAATATAAAGACAAATTTTGAGTCCACAGATCCTCAATTTGACATCTGAGTCTGTCATTGAACCCCTTCTGTAGTTTATAGTTGTGGAATAGTGAATGCTTAGAGTTGAATACCTATTGCTTTTTGTTTGTTGTCCTTGGTCTGAACAGCTACATGCTGCATATTTCTGCAAGTATCAGTTTGTCTCCCTAAAGTGGAGTTCTTATACTTAACTATGTCTGACAGGTTTACAACATTTTTTGTTGTTGTTGTTTGGTAGTATTGAAAATAATTGCAGCAAACACAGAACACTTCACCTTCACCACTTGCTCTGCAAATAATGCTTTAAACGTATGAATTTAAAAGTTCTGTTTCACTCGCCTGCTTAAGTAGAATGTATGTGTTTGGCTTTACAGGTAGCTACAATTTTTGCTTAACAAAAGAGATTTTATTACCTGAAAGTACATACTGATGAACTGGAAGATGAACAGAAAATAATAGCTTTTCTCCTGTAACTGTTTTTCTTTCTGTAATAATCATATGCCATATGTTTTCCTAACAGTGAGCTGCTACTACTTAAATTGAACAAAAAGCACTTCTAAGTTCAATTTCTTGTCTCTTTGATAATTATTTTTCTTTCTGTCTGGCTTTTAAAGTCCTCTTTTTATGCGAAAATGATGAATGACTGTATTTCCCCTTCTACCTTTGCTATGAAGTTTAATGCTGAAGTTCTAGCACTTGTAACTGAGTTGAATATTTTGTTCCAGGTTTAATAGCTCAACAAGAGAAGCCTATTTCAGTGTGGGTCTACAGGGTATTGCTGAGACAGACATTGATACTGTGAAACAGATTATTGGTAAAACAGTTGATGAAGTTATTGCGTGAGTAATATTAAATTTATAAGAATACTGTTAGTTCTCTCATGCAGTCTTTTACAATTAGATATTTATAGTAATCTAATAATATATTAATGTATATATAATAATACAGGCATGCATATTGATATGCCTTAAAATTTTAGTTACCTTTTTAAAAAAAATGCACTGAAGAAAGTTGTATTGCTCAATACTCTTAAAACTTTTATCTGCTACTTCCTCTGTTGTAGCATATTCATCAGCATAACCTTCAGGAGTTTAATGATATTAGTGCTGTTTTACTAAATGACACAGCATGATAAGATTATTTCATATCGATTTTAATTCAGTGTGGAAGTCGTCATGTTGTAATGCTTCCTTTATTGATGTTATAATTCATTTTCATAATTTCACTTAGAGTGATTAGTGCTAATGGATGTGATTTCCTTTTCTCTTTACCCCTTCCCAAAGGAAAGGATTTGAGGAAGACAGGATTGAAGCTCTACTTCACAAAATTGAAATCCAGCTGAAACATCAGTCTACAAGTTTTGGACTTGCCCTGACATCAGTAAGTCTGTATGCATGCTTGTGTATGTTGTGCGTGGTTTCTTTTAGTTTGTTTCAGACATAGGCATGGAATCTGCATTCTACACATTAACAAAATATGGGGTAATTTTGTAGTCTCTTGATACCTAAAACTTTTCATTTTATGGCTTTTTTTCTTTGTCATCTCTTGTACGTCTCTCCATTCTTTTCAGTAGTCTTCAAACCATTGCTAGACTCTACTCTGTAGGACTTAATCAGGCACTTAGCCTGTTGTCTTCGCCTGAATAGTAGCTGTGATTGCAGTAGGAATGATTACTTCTGTAAGAGAGGAATGTCATGCTGGCTGTTGGTATGTTTTAGCCAGTTGCCCATGCATTTGTAGAAATCAAATCAAAGGACTGTATTTTTCTTTGGAATTCAGGGTTGTGCCACTATAATTTAATATAATTGCTAGCCCTACCATTAGAAGGACCTTCCTCTCTGTGATTTATTTATTTAAAACATCAATAGGAGAAATCAGTAAGCCTGGAGGTTTCCATTTGTTTCTGAAGTGATCAAAACAGTAGAAATTGTGTTCTTGGATGGTGGCCTGTTCTGGCTTGCTTACTTTTTATCTGTGCAACTGTTAAAAACAATCAGTCTCCTGATACCCTTTTGTCCTTTAAGATAGGTTCCACAAGAAAAGCTTATGGAGACTCACGTTACCAGGTAGAAGAGATCAGCACTTCCCTTTCCATTTTCCTTCCTTGGAAAGTTGTAAAGAGCAATGAATTCTCCTCTTAGCCTCCTTTTCTCCAAGCTAGACAAACCAAGTATTCTCAGCCTCTCCAAATAGAATGTGCTCCAGCCCTTTTACCAGCTTTGTTGCCCTCCTCTGGGTGCATTCAAACATCTTAATACCGTTTTTATATTGTGGAGACCAGAACTGTCCACAATATTTGAGGTGAGGCTGCACCAAAGCTAAATATAGCAGAAGAATCCTCTCTTTTGAGCAGTTGGCTATGCAGGGTTTGATGTACCTCAAATGTGATTTGCCCTCTTGGCTTCCAGGGCACATTGCTGGCTCAAGGTGAGCCTGCTCTCAGCCAGCACCCACAGGTCCCTTTCTGCTGAGCTGTTCTCCAGCCACTCCTCTCCCCATCTGTACTTTGTCCAGCATTTCTCTGTCACAGGTGCAGTACCTGGCATTTGCCCTTGTTGAATTTCATGTCGTTGCTGATTGCCCAATACGCCAGTCTGTCTAGATTCCTCTGTGAGGCCCTCAGCCCTCCAGAAAGTTAACAGCATCTTCCAGTTTAGCCTCAACTTGCAAACCTGCTAAGGAAGCATTCAACTCCTGTATCCAAATCATTGATAAAAAAAATTACACAGAATCAGCCCTAGAATTGAGCCTCGGGGAACAGTGCTAGTGAACAGATCGTTTCATCTGACTGATAAGGTAAATGGGGAGACTGTTATATTTATATACTGTTTTGCATACACCTCCTGTTCCCCTTTTCCTTCTTTCCCTGGCTGAAAGTGAATTTACTTTGAATGTGAGAGAGGAAAGAATATTCCAACAGATTTCCAGAATTCAGACATACGCACCTATGCAAAAAGAGGAAAGGAGGGAAAGAAAAAAAAAAAAGTAGTTTGGTATGGTAAGATTGGAGGAGGGAGTGGAGGGAAGAAAGGGACAGGTGATGATGACATAGTCCTTTAGTTTGAGCAAACACTTCAGCAGCATCCCCCTCCTCAATCTATTAGAAGTATGCAATAGCTATTACTTATCATCTGTATATGAATAGTAGATAAGGTGGTTTTGGAACACGGATGCTGCCAGTTACAGAAATATATATGAATTGTCCTGCTTACTCAGTTACTTTTGCCCTTCAGTATATAGCTTCCTGCTGGAATCAGGATGGGGATCCAGTGGAGCTTCTGAAGATTGCAGATAAAGTCTCTCGGTTCAGGCAGTGCCTCAAAGAAAATCCCACATTTCTTCAGGAAAAAGTTAAAAAGTATTTTAAGGTAGGAAAACTTGCAGGAAAATATCTGCAGTATTGATTTTTGAATCACTATTTAGTATTTAAAATGAAATTGAAGGGAACTGAGTTGTTCATATCCATACTGTCTATTTTAAGACGTTGATGAACAGCAGCACTTTTGAATAAAGCATGTTCGTTTTAAATGGTTGAAGTGAAAACTTTTTAAAACTGGAAAAATTGGCCTTTGGACATTTGGAAACACACATATTAGAACATTGAGAAAATAATAATGTTTTAATGTTTAAAATACTGTGATGCCTGATGCTATAGAAAGGCACGTGAGTCTTTCCTAATGAGAAGTTAAGACGTGGACAGCAACATGGACGTAGTAATGTTCATTGAACTGCTGTCTGAATGTTGCTGTCAGCACTAATTGCTTTTTGCTCTTTTTCTTGTTTTCCTCTCTATATATTCTACTAGAGTGCTTTCAGATTTAAGAACGGTAAAGGCATTATGACATTGAATAGTTCTGAATCCCTGCATTAGCTAATGGCAGAATAAAAAAAAAATCCAGTGGTAGCAGTGCAAAAGCGTCTTCCGTTGTTTTTGTTGGTGGTTTTGTTTTGTTGTTTTGCTTAAATCCTTCAGGTTGTTTTGAAGGGCACATCTATTATATGTGACTGCCAACCTGATTTACTCATGGGTGAATGCTGGTTTGCATATACTCAAAGGCAACAGGACACGGTGACATCAGTTGAAATCTGATTTCCTAAAGGCATAATTAGTGTCTAGAAGTAGTAGGAAGCTGTTAAGCTTTTGGCTTTTGTATTAAGAAATACGGGCATGGTATTTTTAAGAATGTCCTTTACTATGCAGTTCTGGTGAGGGGCCTAAGACAAAAGCACCACTCAACAGGAAGTAATGAGAATAGTTGGATGTTCTGATATCCAAAGATTATGTATCTTATATTACACACTGTGCCTGGAGATTTATAAAGCAGGAAGGCTGTGAGCAAAAGAGATGCTGTTCATCCTATACATTCAGCTGTGCTTGGTTGATTTTGTATTTCACTCTCTAACTCTGTAGTCAGTCATGTTTCTTTAGTCTTTCCAGATAAGCTCATAAAATAGAGAATCCGATTACATTGTCCCAAATTATTGGCAGTGAATCTCAGTGACAGATGTTGGTGTTTGACTCCTACTTTGAAATGGGCATTTTTGAGGTCACTGTCTTTTGACTAGCCTCCCATCATTATCTGAAATGGAAGGTGATTGAGTAATTTTGTGATTAAAATTCCACAATACAGCATAAACACAGAGAAATTCACCAGCAGTTCTGACACTTGCATAATGCATGGAGTTCTCTGGCAGCAAGACTGATGTAAACCGTTTCTGAGCAGGATAAGGCATGCCCCTTTTACATCATATGGGATTTCTGTGTGCTCAAGCTTGGGCAGGTTGAATGAGGTGTTTAATGAAACCCTCCTGTATTTAACTAGATTCCCAATCTTAGAACATTCTCCAGATACAACTTCTGGCATACTGCTCTGTAGCCTTATATGCAGTTGTTTAACCTTGATTTAATTAAACTAATAAGTACTGTGTGTTGTTAAGGGAATCTGACTCCATACTGAAATTTCACAGAAGGTTGTTCATGCTTGTTCATGTGGTAAACTGTCTCCCTTCCCCACCCTAGCAGCAGACTGCTCTTCATTAATTGAAGAGTTTAAATTGCCTATTTGTGATACCTTTGATAATAAGTAAACCAAACGATGCATGATCTTTTCTACATTTGATGAAGCAATAATCTGAGGCAAAACAGGTGAAAGTAGCACTCAGAATTAATAATGCTTTGTTTTGGGATACATTTCTGCAGGATAATCCACATAGATTGACTCTGTCAATGAGTCCAGAAGAAGACTACTATGATAAACAAGCAAAACTGGAAGCAGAAAAACTGAAAAAGAAGGTCAATGCTCTTTCTGAAGAAGAAAAAAACCAAATCTTTGAAAAAGGTTAACATGCTTTTTCGTATTTTGGTTTGGGTAACTGTTTAAGAACACAGCACTTCTTTTTTCTGTTGTTCTGTAAAACGTCTTAAATTCTTAGATATATCGGGCACGATCCAGCATTTCTTCTGAAAGGGATGTGGTTTTTTTGTTGTTGGTTGAAAGCTTGAGTATGTGTGGTATGGGGCGATACAGTTTACTGTTCATACTAAATTGTATGATTGGTATAATCCATTAGTTTTAACACTCAAAAAAATAGAATGATCAAAGCGTCCAGTAGGGCAGAAGAAAGGGAATTATTTTAAAATAGTAACCTGGTTCTTTCCTATGTTAACTGCACTAAATTCAAGATGAATGCCACCATTTATCTTAAAGCACTTTATTTTTGAGTATATGATATTTGTTCCATGCTCCTATAAAATTTACGTTTTGTAATTGTACTTCTTCTCTTTTCTACTTAAAGAGCTAACTATAACAATATTTTTTGACTTATTCTGAGGAATAACAAACTGGGAAACACGGAGCAGTTATGTCATTTTGTAAAAACAGTGATCTAGTCACAGAGATTGTGTAGAAGAAAGGTGGAGTTAATGTTCAGAAGCAGTGTTACTGGGAGGGGGAATAAGGGAGCATAGTGTCTTTCAGAAGAGGCTTTCTTCTTACAAAGGTAAGTCTGAGAGTACTTAGAGGCAGCCAGCTAGAATCTGAAAGAGGAGGAAAGTTGTGAAAACAACTTAGCTGCATTGGTGTACTGACTGAGCACTTGAGAAAGATCTCTTATTGGTTGGATTTTTACTGCAAGGTCTCTGTTGCCTGAGTGGTGTCTACAGAGCTGGACAACAGGGCAGGCTGGCAGTTATCACATCTTTAGGGTTTTAATTACATGTAAACAGGATGCAAAAGGAGAGGGAGGGACTGGAAAGAGGATTTACAAAGGTACCCTGTTCTGTTCGCTGATACGGTATGATAACGTTCAGAATTTTTCAATACAATGTTTGAGAGAACAGTTTATAGAAAATGCTAAACTTCAGACTTTTCATGTTTTTCTGATCTGCATCATCTCAGAAGGTTTTGCTAGCATTTTCACTGGAAGGTAAAAATTACAAACATTAGTATTCTGTTTTCTTTATTAGGTTTGGAATTAATTGATCTTCAAAGTAAACCTCAGGATACCTCTTGTCTCCCAGCTCTAAAAGTGTCTGACATTGAGCCCAAAATCCCATTCACTGCGCTGGAGACGACACTCACAGGTTGGTATAACCAGTATTTTGTCCTGAAAAGAATGACACTTGGATTGTTGCTACTTGCGAAGCTGTTCCTCTTCTTTGCTCTTTAAGAAGTGTGTGTACCTGCTAAGCTGTAAATAAACACTAAACAGGAGTAGTTTGTGGAGAAGGAAAAAACAGTCATTTTGGCCTGAATTGTTTGTTTTTGCCAGTTTGTCAAAGTTGAGGGTGTTCTGACAAGCTAAATATGATATCCAAAACAAACTGTGGTAGGATTGTGAGTCAAGTAAAAGCCCTGACCACCTAGCTTCTGGCTTTTTTCTCAGTGTTAGCTTGCCAAAGTCAAGCTTCCAGACTCTAAGGCTGTCTTTTATATTAGGCTGTAGACCGGAGTAAAGTTTTAAACACAGAGTACCTAGAATCCTTTGGGAGAGATTAATAAAAATAAAAAATAAAATCTGAACGTGAATCTCACTTTACTGTCCATAGCTTTTCATCTAGTCCATCTCCTTTTCATCTAGTCCACCACCTGTGCAATACAGTTTGCAGTGATCTGCAGAAAATTCTTGCCATCGCCTCTGAGGGGTGATGTGGGGCTGTTTCCAGTTGCAGTTCAGCTGCCTGCTCGTCAGTAGGAGTCTGGCAGTAGCACTCCTGATGCAAGCTCCCTGCCTCCTGCTTTCTCACTGCCTGCCCTGCCCTGCAGTTAGAAAAGTCACTAGGTGGTATGCTCAGTTACTCTTGAGCAATCCCCTTGCTTTCCGAACGCTTCAGCTTTTTACAGGGTGCAGCACTCCTGGCAATGTGTGCATCAAGTCTTTGGTAGTGTCTGCCTTTCCTCCCTCCCTATTTTTACAGAATATGGTGTGCAGGAACCATGAAGAAAAAAAAAGTCATCCATCATAACATCACTGACAGTCTGTTCCTGCTTTGCCAAGGCTGTCCTATGGGTTGATAGGAAACAAGAAATTGTAGATCTCAATTTTGTTAGAGTTCTGTCAAAATCATGCAGGTAATACTGCTCTATATTATATTTTTAACAGACACTTCTCTGCTAAAATTATCAGCAAGTGTCAAGTGCTGTATAATTTTGATGCTGAAATGACCTCTTTTGTGGAAATCCTAATGTGTATGTTCCCAGTACCTAATGTTAGAATAGAATGTGCAGTGCAGGAACTGTTTTTCCTCGACTTTTGAGGTGATGAAGGTGAAAATAAGGGAGAAAAAACTTACTGAGTTGTTCAGAAACAAATTACCACTCCATTGTTTTAATGTTACCTCTAAAATGCGTGCTCTGTCAACAGAATTCTCATCAAATTGTCCAGACATCCTTTACTTTACCATGGACAGAAACAAACAAACAAAACCAACAACCTTCAGTCCAGCATTCAGTACGATATATGAAGTTTAAATAAGAAGTGACTCTGAAGTAATTACAGAAAGTAACTCTGAATAAGATCTTACAAGAATGCTTTTGCATTTCAGAAGTAAACTGTTGGTTGTTCTTTTCTTGCTTTTTGATCCCTAGCTGATGAAGTTCCTGTCCAGTACTGTGCTCAGCCAACCAACGGCGTGGTATATTTCAGAGCTGTTTCCAGCTTGAACACTCTTCCTGAGGAGCTCAAACCATATGTGCCGCTGTTCTGCAATGTCATTACAAAGTGAGAGGTTTACTTTGCTAGAAGCTAAAGCAGTAAGATGTAAAACAACTTACTGAAATAATACTTTTACTAATTTCAGTAGCTGTCCTTTTAGGAAGGAGGTGCTGGTAAGCTGGTGTGCTGCTGAAACAATGGTTCTTCCCTCTCTCCACTGAGTTACCAACTCCTTTGCCCTTTTTCTTCAGTCTCTGCATTGCCTTGTTCCCCAGTGTCAACACAAGCATTCCCCAAATAGATTGAAAACTTGATCTAAATGAAAAATAGCCGAGCAGAAATTGAAGTTTTCACTTTTTTTTTTTTTTGGGTGTAATTTCACATTGTGGTCACAGAAACACTGACCCTATCACAGGGGAAAGAGTGACACAGGGTAGATGAAGTGACATGGACCAGAAGGAATCTGTTCTTCTTGGTGGTGATACCAGCTTACGTGATATTGCTACTCTGGTTCAACGTGGATGTGGGGTGAACAATGCTGGGGTGTTGTGAAGTCTGTACATAAAACACATTTAATACACCATTTTGAAACATCAGTGGGTTTTAGTTGAAGAGCTTGTTGTATTACTACTTATTTTTTAATATAAATTGTGAAGTATTATGTTCGTTTGATAATGCCCCAAATTACTTACTTGCTAAATTAGTATTGGCCTAAACAGTATTCTTTGCATTTGATATATGAATCATGGTTTTGCCATACAATGAAAATAGAAGTAAATCTCTGATTATTTTTCACAGGATGGGTTGTGGAGTCCTTGATTACAGGGAACAGGCCCAGAAAATAGAGCTGAAAACAGGTGGGATGTCTGTCAGCCCACATATCATTCCAGATGATTCACACCTGGATGTGTATGAACAGGTAAATTAATTATAAACATCATGATGTTAAATTACAATAACAGCTCTGTAGTTAAGGGTCAGTTACGGCTTCCAGTAGAGGGTCAGCTAATGTGCATTGAAAGCAGCGTATGAAAGGGCTTGTGCCTTTTTGTGTAAAATACTTGACAATTACAGTATCAATATTTTGTGTTAAGGGAAGTGTTTGCAGTTATCTCTTTTAAGATAATGTTTCACTAGCTTTTGTCAACATGTTTTTGAATGCTGCAAAAAAACTTTGGAAACAAAGGGCAGAGGAGAGAAAGGCGTAGTGCTGCACATAGAGGTTGCTGTCATTGCGTATGTGTCACAATCCTGAATGTTTTCAGGATCGTTAAATCTTAGTATTGGGCATAACAGTTTTAGCAATGTCTCTTAAGATTTTTCAGACTTTCTGGGGTCTGTTTCCTGTAGCTTGCTCCCCATGGATTGTGAAGTTGAGTTAGGGGGAATCCTTTGCAGAAAGATTCATCCCCAGAACAGTTTTACCTGTACTTTGTGGAAAAATAAGAAAGTCTGTTTCTGAACTGATGCTTACTGTTGAGAAAGAGTAATTGACAAGTTTGTTTTGTGTGAAGATCAATCATATTTCATGATTTTAGTAGCACAGCCTATATTAAAGTGGTTTTGTGTTGTGAAGCATTAGGTTGGTACCACTGCATCACTTCCATTAAAAAGTTCTTGTGCATTTCTTGTTCCATTGCTGAAGGAGTTTTTTTCTGTATGTGTTTTTTTTTTTTTTCCCCTTCAGGGTGTACTCTTTTCATCTCTATGCTTGGACAGAAATCTGGCAGACATGATGAATTTATGGAGTGAAATATTTAACAAGTACTGTACATTGGGTTTCTTTCTTTTTTTTTTCCCCTCGTCTTTTGGGGTTTTCTTTATTTTTCCCCCTCTTCCCCTAACCATTCCCAACTTCTTAGAGATTCTACTCTGAGATTTGCTTTCATAACTGTGTCTTTGAGTGGCTCCTACTTAATTACAGATTCACAGAATAGTTTATGTTGTAAGGGACCTCTAGAGACCATCTGTTCTAACCCCCCTGATTAAGCAGGGCCACCTAGAGCAGGTTGCTCAGGACCACATCCAGACATCAAATCTAAGCATTTCATCCTTTGCATGACTAAGTAGTGGATTAAATGGAAAACTAATGGTCTAAAAGCTCTTTGTTGAACTTGGGATAATGAACGAATGAGTCAATATTATAAAAGCCCATTGGCGTCATTTTGCCTGAGATGTAGAGAACTGCTTCTACACTTTTTCAGCCCGCGGTTTGAGGAGGAGGAACACTTCAGAGTGCTGGTTAAGAAAACTGCCCAGGAACTGTCAAATGGGATTCCAGATTGTGGACATTTGTATGCCTCTATTAGAGCCAGCAAAAACCTTACGCCTTCTGGAGAACTGCAAGAAATGTTTAGTGGGATGGATCAGGTGAAAAGTTCATGTCGTCTTTTAGTGAGGCCCAAATCCTCCACTTTGGAATTAGAGCGCTAAATTTTCGCTAGTTCTTTCTAAATGGCTTCATCTGTAGTCTTTCTGCCTTCCTGTGCAGGTGAAGTTGATGAAGAGAATAGCAGAAATGCCCGATATTAAACCAGTCCTACGCAAACTACCACGCATTAAGAAGTATCTATTAAATAGTGACAACATCAGGTGAGTTCTGGCTAAAACAGAAAGGGACCATTTAGTTAGAGAGAGGCCATGGCCTATGAATGGGCATTTCTTAATGTGCTTTCTGGGATGTTGGGGTTTTGTGAAACAGAAAACCTGAGGAATTACTAAAAATGTTTTTAGTCCACATTCTCCTACCTTAAGAACTTGCTGGTAGTTATGGTTTATTTTGTGTGATTTTTAACATGTTTATGAAACTTAAGGCAGATTTCAGATGTAACTTTTGTATCAAGAGTGCTTAAACAGCTTGTTGGGTTTTACAGAAATGTTCCGTCAACATTCTGCATTTTTTCTTGAAAAGTGCCCAGGATAGAAATACTGTTACAGTGTATTATATCAGTTGAATATAGTTTTTTTCTTCTTCCTTACAGAAAATAGTGACATTTTGAAATCTGTTTTATGTATATATTGGTAAAAGTAAGAGGGCATGTTTAAGTGCTTAGTATCAGATGTGTTAGTTTCAAAAATACTTCAATTTGAGGTGACATTAAATTGCAACGTATTGTTTGCAAAGAATAAAATTATGTGTAAAGTTATTGAAATACCTGTGCTGTTCAAAACCATGGGACAAAGGAGGTCATTAGTTTCCTTATGAGATGTTTCTATTTTGTAAAATCTGTGTAGTCTTGACCTGTACAGAGAAGGAGGTCACAGCTACTGCTGTCATCAATAGTGAAGTTGGTTTTGGGCAAGCAAAAGAACAGAGTAATTTGAATTTTGTTTTTTTTTTTTTGCATGCCAAATGCTACATTATGAGTTTTTTTTTTTTCTTTCTGTGATAATGATTATCAGTGATCACAGATGTCACATTCTGATGATTTAAAGTATTTAGGAAGACATAGAGGTGCAAATTATATTGGACTATACAAAACCACAAAAACATTTAAAAACTCAATATACTCTTTTAACAGATGTTCAGTGAATGCAGCACCTCAACAGATATCAGAGGCATCTAAAGAAGTAGAGAAATTTATAAAGGGCATAACTAGAAGTAAAAAAGAGAGAAAACCTGTTCGACCCCATGTGATTGAGGTAGGAAATTACTTCATTTGTGACTAGTGCATCAAATACCGTTGGATTTGATGTTGTGTAAAGACAACTGTGCAATCAGAAGATCATTCGAACTCAAATAATATATCCATACATAGATGTCTCAAAAAATTTGCAAGTCAGCTCTGTGATAAGCTGCTATGTGTTTCCCCACGGTACCTGTCTTCACCCTGTAAAATAGACAACAGTAATCCTGTAGATCAGCTGTCAAATGTTACTCTGAGGTGGTTACTTTTGCATGGGATGAAGGAAAATAAATTCTTCTGTTCTCTGTCACATAAAACTAATTTCTTTTTTAGCTTTACTTGGCATGTTAGCCAAAGGAAAATAGGGAATTGTGCAGTTCCTTAATTGTGTAGGAATCTGTTTCATTATCTGGATGGACATTTCGCACAGAGGGTACTTGGCTCAATACAGTTGACAAAGGATCTGCTCTGTGAATGTACATCTGTATTAATTTCTGAGACTTGAATAGGCTCCCAGTTCCCTACCCATGAAGGAAATGATTGTCTGAAATTTTGGGGGGCTCTTTAATCTCCCTCTTGGTGTCTTTCAGTACCAAATTACTCTTGAAAGGAAATTTATTTAGCGCTTGCTTTGAAATACAAATGATTGAGTAGGTTGCTTATGTGTGTGAAGACACATGGGCTGATAGTGGTTTCAAAAGCTTACACAGGAAGTTCAAGGGAGTAGGGATTGCATTTATTGTAATCTTAGTCTAAATTGTTAAATCACCTTTTAATATGAGGGCTGTGTCTCTTGTAGAAATCTTCAGAAGTCAAACCTGTGGGAAGCAAAACACTTAATTGTTTGCAGATCACAAGGAAACTAATTAATGTAAGTACATTATTGGTTGAGGATAGTGCTACGTGCCCTTCACTTCCACTCTTACTCTATTGTTTCTCTAAACAGTTCATCAAACTTCTTCATGTTTCTATGTCATCCTTTTTGTTGTCTTCCCTTTGGTTCCGGTTTGCAGATCATTTAGCTAACTTCCTGTCTGTGCATGCAGGAAATTCCCGCTTATGCTGTTCCTTGTAAGTGATGTTTACAAGATTTTATTTTTACCCTGGTTTCTTTCAGAATCAGATCCATGTGCTGTCACTCCCAGTTAGCCCTTTCTTTTCCTTCTTCTACTCCCTAAATTATTTTGAATGTGAATGACACCTGACAAAAGAGTATCTGTGACAATTAAGTAAAAATGAAAATTTTTATTTGACTATATGGGAGAAACACAACTTGGTGTATCCTGAGCATTGAGGAAAAAGGCAGGGATTGCTCAGCCAAAGGTTCTTCTTGCTGACAAGTCCGGCATGTGGTACTGTGCTGGGCCCAACCAGCCAGAGATGTGTGAGGGGCTGGGGAGCAGGTCTGTGGAGTTAAGGAACATTTGGGAGCATTGAAATTAAATTTTAAAAGATTCTGGAGGTGCTTAAGGCTCTGCTTATGCGTAAATAAGCACACAAGCAGGTGTAGGTGTGAAAGAGACAAAGAAGCGAGTGTTGCAGGGCCTGGAGACGTGAGAAGGACTGGAAGTTTTGAAGTGGGGGAGTCCCCATCCCTGGAGGTATTTAAGAGATGTGTGAACATGGCACGAAGGAACGTGGCTTAGGACTTGGTATGTCAGGTTGATGGTTGGACTTCATAATCTTGAAGGTCTTTACCAATCTAAATGATTGTGTGATTCTAAGTAAAAGACAAGTTTATTGCAGGGTATGTGTGAGCGGAAACTCATATAGCTGCTGCTGTTCATAAAACTGAGGAGGGGGTCTTTTTTCTGGATCCAGTTGCAATATCGAAAATTGAGTAGATGGAGTCAAATATGATGGACATAGAAGTGGGAAGTTATGAACGCTTGGTTCAGTCCAAGTAAAGACATGGTATACGTATCAAAGCTCTTTGGTAACAACACAAGGCATGGGCAACTGAGACGCTGGTGAGCAACGACGGGTAGCCAATGTACAATAACCACATACTTTAGTTTCCTAAGGCAGTTTTGTTACTGGATTGCTAACATGGGGGCAAGCTGAATGCCACTGATTGCAGTGCAGGTCAAGTGGCAGCTTTACCGTCTGTGTGTCTGTATGTTTGGCAGCACTTCACAGTCCTTGACTGGCTAAATTGTCTCATATCTGCTAACTGTAGCAGTAATGCGTTTTTCTCTTAGGATCCTACTTTCAAACCGTGCCAGATGAAGACCCATTTTGTACTTCCCTTCCCGGTGAACTATATTGGGGAATGCATTCGCACAGTTCCCTACACAGCTACGGACTATGCAAGGTAGGAAACAAAATCAGCAGGGAGCTTGTATGTGTGTTGCATAACGCGAAACAAAACGGGACCGCTGAAAATGGAGTGTCAATAAAAATGTTTTGTGGTGTGTTTGTGACAAATTCTTTACAGACCAATCTTCACATTGCTAGGTCCATAAATGTGCTGCTTTACCAAGTGCTGAGATTAAGTAACTAGGGGCTACTAACCCCTAGCTTCCAAATAACAGCCCTACTTACCCAGATGTGTCTGAGGTGACAATCCTATTGCACTAACAAAGTTACAAGTAGAAGGCTGCTTTTGTATTTGATTACAGTGACATAAGTGGAATAATCGAGCAGTGTTCCAAAGTAGCAATGATGTGACATTGCTCAGCTGTTATTAAATATTGAGTGTTGTTACTGTTGTAGATTGGAAGAAGCAACGCATTGTAAATGGGGATCTTTTTGAACTTTAGAGGCAGTTGAGAATATTACTGTTATCCAGTTCATTTAACAGTTTGCTGTTAATATTTCTCTCATTACAGCCTTCGAATTCTTGCACGGTTGATGACATCTAAATTCCTACATAGAGAAATTAGAGAGAAAGGAGGGGCTTACGGTGGAGGTGCTAAAATTAGTCACAACGGCATATTTACTTTCTACTCCTACAGGTAACAGCATTTGTTCATGTTTCTGTCTGAGGGAACCACTGACTGCACTTTGTATGTTTGTTTGACTTTATTTTTATTTCACTTAATCTTGAAAGAGAGATACAGCTATGTTGAATCACAAGAAAGTGATTCAGCACTGGTGATGTTGAGATTAATTGCTTAATGTATATATATCAGTTTTGTTAATAAACCCCTCCTCTGGTTTCTGTCCCTGGGAAAGTTTAATTTATCTCTGCTGGTAGCAACCATTGTTTAAACCATTGTTTTACCAGGTTTATGTAAGACTGGTTATCATTTATTTTCTCATGGGTCCTCCACTTTTTTTTTTTTTTTTTAATAAATAAATAAGCAAATACAAGGAGAAAAAAAGAAGTTGAGATTTAATTATGTTTGAGACCATGGAGTAGAAATGATGCCATTTCCTAATGCCCTGGTTTTGAAAATACTTCCTTGGCAGACTGTCTGGAAACAGCAGAGATTCAGCAGAAAGCATTGCTGGTGATGAGCTAGAAGGGAGAAAGTCTCTTTTTTTTCTTTTTTTTTTCTTTTTTTTGTCAAGTCTGGAACAGCTAACCTGCTTTGGACTTGCCAAACCACTTTCAGATGAAATTTGAATTGGAAGTTATAATCCCCACTAGAAATGTCATGTGTCTAGAGTCCTGGCTTAAATAATTTTCCTAGACCAAAGGTAGTCCATCACAGTACTTGGACAGTATTCCTGCCTAAAATCTGAGCAGTGTTGCTTCTCTGCAAAGTTTCAACGTGGTAGGACTTGTCCTGTTTAGTATTTCAGTAGTTGTCGACCTGTTGCACTTGTTTTACAGAGAGCAGAAAGAGGTGTAGCAGGAAAAGCAGCTTAGAGGAGATAAGGTGGTGTTGATATTAATGGAAGTTAATGCTTATTAAGCTGCAGCAGTGAATTGATAGTACATTATAAACACTGTTCGTTTACCATCTTTTGAATACCACTTCTCTGCACGCTGCCTTGAAACTACTTATAGGCAACTGAACTTGCTGCACTTGTGTATTTGAAAATTCAAAACATGCCTGGTTTATTGTAATACTAGCTTCTTCTTAAAAAAATATCTTGTAAACAAAAAGTAGGTTTCTCATTTGATGCAATCCACATGTATCTATGTTTGTGTAATGAATAGTAAACTGAATTAAGAACAAACTAATTACAGTATATCATTTTGTAAGACTGAAGTCCTTAATTTTACTTTTTTCTTTTTTTCTTTAAGAGACCCAAATTCATTAGCCACCTTGAAAACATTTGAAAAAGCAGTTGAATGGGCCAGATCTGGAGAATTCACAGAACAAGATATCGATGAAGCTAAGTTAGCAGTATTTGCTGCTGTAGATGCACCAATAGCTCCTTCAGATAAAGGTACATTCTCACCAGTCTCTCAGCACTGGGAGCTAATATATTTATTTTTATTTAAGTTTTAAAGGAGAGAAAACAGTTAATTTGCTAAACTGAATCATACATTAAAATTTGTACTTGGCAGATGTAAGACAACTGCGGTTTCAACAAAACAGTCAGTTCTTGTTAGGCCCTTTTCAGAAATAGCACACATTCAGTTTCTCCACTGAAGTATTCATATTTATGCTGCTCCTTGATGTCAGGGGAATACAGTTAGAAGATGGAGGTAGATTACAGAAACAAATTTAGGCTTGGAAAGGGAGTCAGATGCTAGCAAGCAAAAAATTAAATATTTTGTCTTTTGATTAAAAATAAATAAAATTGAAGAATTACTTTCCTGACACAAGTGTACATTTTGACTACAAATGTGTAACTTCTGTGCATTCTTTTTTTTTTTTTTAAAGAAATTAGAGCATAATACTGCTACAGTGGAGGGTGTTACCTTCTTTACATATCCGCATGCATATCACAGCTGGTAGTATCTTCACATCTTTTTAGTTTGCCTACATGTTGCTTTGCTTTCCTCGCTTTCCCCTTCCCTCTCCAAGTCTGAGCTTAAATTCAATCCAAAACTTGCTAATTTAAAATAGATTCCTTTCCTTTAAGTAAAGGAATTATAAGAATAAAATTAATGTTATTTTAATATGTATTTGTATTAACGCTAGTTTGTTAAATAGGACTTGAAGCTGATTTCATGTTCTTTGAACTGAATTTGGTTTTGGCCTGGGCGATTTAATTTTAAAGAAAAAAAAAGTAATCAATTTTAGGTGCAGGTATGAGTGAAATGAACGCATATTGAATGTTGTAATTTGTGAGAGCAGTGATTTAATTTGAACATGCGCTGTAGCAGCTGTGACAAATTCAGTGAAGAACATTGTTCCATAGGCCTACGATCTGTTGCAGAGACAAATATCTATCCCTTAATACTACCATTATTTATTAGGTCCTGCATAGGGTCTTCAACAACCTTATCTCACTTTATCCTGCCTTTGGCAGAAGTTTGGATGAGTTAATTGTCTCCAGATGTCTTCCCCACCTACTGTTTTTTTCTGTAATTATTTTCATGTTAAAAAGCTTTCCTGTGGTTATTTTGGAGTTCTCTGGTTATTCACAGAGCTATAATATTGATGCTAAAATACTGTAGGTAAGTATTCCAACAAAAGCAATAAAGTATTTGTATGCAGACTTCTGTATGTAGCTTGATCAAAAGAAGGTGATTAAAACATTGTCTCAGCATGTATATTACAGCTGATTGAAAATTTTAAGAGGTTGTTCATACAAGCTGCATGAAATCCAGTTTGGCTAAAACATTTTAGAAAGTATTGAGGCTTTTTAGAATGAATCATGCTAGTGTGTTTTGCTTTTCATTGGTTTATTTCTTTAGGTTTTCTGGATCCCAATTACATTTAGATTTTTGGCAAACTAAATCACTTGCCAGACTATAATACAAATTAGCAAACTCTTACTACCTCAGAAAATTAAACTTATTTACTCAGTTCTAACTTTTGACATTTGATTGACAATTAATTTGTCTCAAAACAATGGTTGAAGTGTAGGCTCTATTCTTCCCTTCCAGTACATCGCTGCAGTATGTGGCTTTGTTTTGTTTTAGGTATGGATCATTTCTTATACGGGATTTCAGATGAAATGAAGCAGTCACACAGAGAGCAGCTTTTTGCTGTCAACAGTGATAACCTGGTTGATGTATCAAACAAGTAAGTCTATGCTCAACTTTAGAGAAAAAAAGATGCTTGAAAAACTGGACAAATCAGAGAAGTTTGTTAAAGTTATCATAATTAAGTTCTTGAATTTCTTTCCCTGGTCTTTTGTACTAATTCCAGTATTTGTTTTTGTAACCTTAGAGAGATGTTAATTATATTCTGCTTACTGAATTTTAGCAGATGTAATTCCCTCCTATGTTCTGAAGTTGGAGGTGATTGTTTTACTTTTGAAAAGTCCAGAAAGCGTCTGAAGAAAGAGTACACTCAGACTTCCAGCTCCTGGCTGAATGAGCTGGTTCTTCTGGACTCCTAATATTTTTTACTTCTTTGGACTTCTGACTTGCGCTTTAGAGTTAAGAATTTCACATAGAAGAACATCTGTTTAAGCAGATTAGGCTAGTTATGGCCAGGTGGTATTGACTGTTGTATCGTCATTAACAGGAGGAAAAAATGTAAATCCAGAAGATGTTATAAAAGCAAACGTGGGGTGCATATCAGACAGCACTGTTTCCTGAAATTAGAGTCTTTTTAACTGTATAATGTAGTTACAGATAACCAAATGCATTAACTTCTCATTCGTTTCTTTTTGCAGGTATCTTGCAGTTGGGAAGAGCACACGTGGTCTGGCGGTACTTGGCCCAGAAAATGCAGATATTACCAAAGATCCCTCATGGGTCAAACGATGAATTGCTGCTGAACATCCAAGCTCATATAAAGCAAGCCAATCTTTGTGACTACATTATTTTTTTATATTAACTTTTAACTGGCCCATGGTCCAACTTAAATGTTCGTTGCTGCTTCTAACAACGTGCAACAAACCAGTTAAAACCCTGTTGTCAAATCTTCTAACCACACAGTATTTGAGAGCAAGAATTATTTGCTCTGTTAGGACAAAGACCGTAATATTTTACTCAAGTCTCATATGGATACTATATAAATTAAATATTTTTGTATATGTAGAACTCCAGAGATTTAAATGGTATTTGTTCGAAATCATGTCTGCTGTTGGATATATAAAAAACTATGTCTCTTATACTACAGCTTCCATTCTTTGGTATGCTAATTCCAGCTTCCTTTGCATAAACTACCTCCAGATATAAGAGCTTTGTGACAGTGCCTTCCACCTCACAGCAAGTTTGTAGTGAATGGCAGCGTAGTAGGCAAGTCACTAATGAATCTGTGTACAATGCAGATTTTATTTTGTTTATTTGGGCAACATTCAGTCAATTTTTGGTATGAAATGGTCTAGTACTTTTTTTTGGTCATCATCTGGTTAACAAATCAGCATAAGAAAAGAGTTTGGCTGTATTTATTAACCTAATTTCAAAATTATTTTTACCCTTTGCCCTCATTATGAAGAGTTTCTATAGCCTTAACAAAGCTAAGAGAAAAGAAACATGAAACAAGGAAAAGTAGGACAGTTGCTTTTTTTCCCCCTTCACTAGATAAGGAATTAAGACAGGTGCTTTTTTTCCTTCATTAGTCTGTAGAGAATCCTTCATGAAGGATTTTTGCTGTTTGTGGTTAGAAGCAGGCAAATGCATTTTGACACATCACACTTATGTTTGCAACAGTACTTTATTTCACTTCGGATACATTAAGCACATCCTGTAACTCAACATAAAACTAGCCATCTACACTTATTTTTGGGTGTAAGTACTCTGAAACAAAGTGCAGTAGGTGAGTAACTTACAGAGTGCATAGAACAGTGTTGCACTTTTTTGTTAAAGGGTAGTATGAGTAAAATGGTGCTTATTCCTTAGATGCTGGGATTTGTTTCAAACGTAACACAAATATAGGACAAAATCTGTGTGACGTGACTGTCTTGTTTCACATAAAGTGCTGGTACAATAACTTAAATGTTACAAAACAAAGCTGTAACGATTCTAAAGCATTGTTACTCACAATGTGCATCTATGACAACAATCTAAAAATGATCTCTTTAGATGGCTCCAGTTTCTGCTTCCTTTGGGCTGTGCATAGCAACATGCTCCAGCTGGCCTGAATCTGAAACATCATAGCTGGTCTTGTATTTGGCCAGGATTTTCATCAGTGGTCGCAGCTTCAGCCACCATTGCTCCATGGGAATCCTATGTCTGTGGTGTGGTGGAGGGGAAAAAAAAAAGTTATTAGTAGCCATGGCAAACACGTTGTAGCTCATCTGAGAGCACTAACAGTAGTACTCTTACAAATAGGATCAAATATTGCTATTTATGGTGGCATATAAGCACCAACCCAAGAAGGGAAGAAATAACAGAGCACTGAAGGAAAAAATAGATTTTACTGGATAGTTTTTCATAGGTAAAATGCCATCTAAGGCAATTAATGCTGCTCTACTACTCTACTAAATTTTATCAGAAGTCAACCCATTCCAGACATTAGAGCAAAGATGAAAAAAAGACAGTGGGCTCCCAGAATTCATAACAAGAGAACTTCATAATGTATAAGGAGGATGAATAGAAAGCATAAAGGGAGTTGTTCAAAAAGACAAGTGAACAATCAAAGTGAATCACTGCTGAATGTAGGCCAGAGACAGAAGCACAATAAAACAGTTGGCAAATGCTGTGTGTCAGCACCATGAAGAAGATGTTCATTTGATGTGGTGAAAGAAAGCCTGTGTGGGGATGTTTAAAATGTAAGCAGCGTATACATACACAAAGTCAGTTTCATTCTTCAGCTCAGCCACTGGTTGAAAAACAAGGTTGCGTCTACGCATTCCCAGCAAACAGACTGAGTCATCAGTATTGGCAAATACTTTTCCTAATAGGAAAAGAAGGAAATAATTCAAGATTTTTTTATTCACATTTGTATGGCCAAATATCCTTGTTCTGTAATTAAAGTGAATGGGGAGCTTAATTTCAGTTACTGAACATTTAACATAACATTAAAACATCAATTAGTACTTTAATAGGGTTAGGAGATCTTCACTTTTTACATTTAGCTTTGGTGATTAGCCATGAAAACAGTGTAATTAATCAACAATGAGACTGAATTTTAACATCCAGTTTTAAATTAGATTTTAGTAAATAGTGTTTTATAAAAATTCCCAAAGAAGACATATTACCTTCTTCTGTCTCCCATGTAGCCATCATGAAACAAAAAGGAAGAACAGATGTAACTTAGGTAGTCATCAATTCCTTCATGCATAATATACTGCAATCACACTAGCATTTTTTAAAGGCAGGTAAGAAAACAGCTATCTAAAATACTGACCTCACTTGAGGGGTAATATAGCAGGAAGCACAGCAAGACATTACTGAATAAGATGGAAAGAAGTATGTTGACTAACAACCTATCATGCATTCATGTGTTTGTATGGCAGTAGGCATATACTGATGGCTAACTGAAGGCAGTAAAATGAGAGATAGGACCAAGTGTTTCTGCACCTTTCCGGTAGGTTTCTTTCAGCTTTTTGGAGATCCACTGCATAGCTTTTGCAGAAATTTTTGTCCCAAAGTTTCTATCAAATGGCGAAGGTGCACCACCCTGTGTGGAAATTTAACTGTGGGTTAATTCAGTTATCAAGTCAGTATTTATGTCTTTTTATTTTACTAGTTTAATGGCCTGCTCACTCTCATTTCTATCTCCCCCACTTTAAACAAACAAACTTACCACACAAACCAAGCTAAAACACTTAAAATTTGTGTTAAGCCAGTGTAGAATTCTCACTGAATCAATACTACTTTTCACTTAAGATAAACAAAGGGCACTGATTTCCCTGGCCTCCATTTTCCCTCAGTGCTGATCATAAAGCACCGCCTAGCTCTCACACTGCACTAGGCAACCCGGTTTCAGCATAATATAAAACAGGAAACCATTGAAGGAGAAGGTGTCAGAATGAGCATAAGAAATGTAATTGCTGACTCTGTAATCTAGGAAGTCGGGGAAGCACAGCTCTCTTTATTGCAGCTAGAACAAGGAAGGCTGTGTACGTAATACTAGGATGAAACAACTGGGCTGGGACTTTTTAAACTAGTAATTTTTTTATTAATATTTTTTATGGCTGCTTTCATTCAAGGTATTAAAACAGCCTTTATATGGCTCTGGAAACAAAGTTATTTTTTTAAGCTGTTTATATACGAAGTCTGATTTTTGTGTTCATTTCCAATGCAGCAGATGGAACTGAAATCATGTGGAACTATTTAGAACTACTTCACAAACAGTAGATCATTTCGTCAATGCTGGTCTTGACCTTCAAAATAAATTTGGTTAAATTTTATGCAGAAAGTGCCAATCTCAGTGTTGAAAAATCTAAAAATAAGTAATGGTAAAATGACAATGTGAACAACAGTCATTTCACTACTAGCACTCAAGAAATTTAGCTCTACGTGTGTTTTTGACTCTACCTCAGCCTTGATAATTAACGTAGCCAATTTAGAAACTTATTATCTGCCCAAAAACAATCTTGTTTAACTTGTATTAACAACTTGTTAATATAGACAGAAGGAGAAAAAATAAAAATAATCATTAAGAAAATAATCATTAAGAAGCTAATGTGTTTTTTTTCCTACATTTTTTCCTACATTTTACAGAAGGAGTTGCAATAAATTTTAATGCTAACAAACGCTTCAGAGCTACCTATGAGCAAAAATCCACACACTTTCTCTTTAATTCTGAGTCAGACTTACTTGAAATGCTTCAATAGTGTATGCCCTTTGTGCATATAGTTAAGCTTGTCTGTAAATTCTAAGGTCATTTTTACCTGCTGCATGTGGCCCAATACATTTTTTCGACAGTCAAACACTCCTTTTCCTTCTTCGGAATACAGCTGATAAATGAAGTCAGTTGTGTAGTTCTCATTGCAGTTCTCATTTCTGTAACAATTCACGCCAAATACTCATTAGCAACTCAACTGTTAAGTAGTCAACGTCTTTACAGCTACTGAATGACAAACGTTTTCCCAGTTTCTTGATAGCAGCAGTCACTGCTTGGATAATTTCATCTAATCACATAGGTTCACTTTCAGGTTTCATGAACGCATTTCATGTAACATATTCATGATTTTAAAGTCTGCATTACTTCTACTATACCAACATTACTTGCTGGTCAGCTGGAAACCATTATTGAATAAGGTAGCGGAAAATAAAATTTATGTCTGACAAATTAACTATGCAGTGGAAAAACTGCACAAACAGAAGTTATACATATCTAATGCCAGTATCTTGCCATTTATAAAAGCATGGATGATGAATAACACCTAGTCTGCTCCTTATCAGTACTTTAAATGTCAAGTATTTTTTCACCCTAATCACCATAAGCAGAACAATGTAAACAAGTGTAATAGTTTCCTCATACAACTTATTATAGTACTCATTTTTCAGCCCTTTGCTACTCAGCACACTGAAAGTAAATGCTAATGAAAGAGAGAGAAGCTGCAGACTGATTCAGGATGCCTAAGAATGGATAATTTTAAAACATGTTAAAGAACATATTTTAAAGGTTTTGGTCTTTGAAAAATGGTTTATCCTGTGTTATCTTGTAAAATCTAAGTAGAATTTTTATAGTAAAGGTTATACGTGTATGCTAGTTTTCACACTGTCTTTATGAACAACCTACAGTTAAAAATTGTTGAGAAAATAGGCTGAAAAAAGAATCAAGTATTAGATTATAGAACAATTAGATTTACATAGAAAGAAGGAAGTTTTGGGCTTCAGCTTCCAGACAGCTCCCAGACTTGCCTTCTGGAGCAACAGCTTTGCTAATAATCTCATGCTAAAGGAATAATCAAGGAATGTAGACGTGGAGTGTCTTCACAAGTGGCCAAACAGCCTTGGCTGCAAGTGCTCAGCATCACAGATTTCACTTAATACAACTACTTTTGCTTACCTCAGGACTAGACCACGCTGGATACTGGTTTTCATCTTTTCAGTCAAGTGTTCCACATTAGCCTAGGAACAACAAAGGTATTTTTAAAGAGACAAGCAGAACACTTTAAAACAACTTGAATGAGCCTACAAACTCATCCTGAGAGCTTATATGAAGATTCCACATCAAGTAGTATGTGCAAATTCAAATACTCAATTTTAGAGATCCAGCAAAACATAGTGAGTATGGCTATTCATCTTGGGTTAAAATGAACTTCTTCCTCCACATCACAAATAACTGATTTTAGTAGCCACACACAGTGTTTTTTTTGTTTGTTTTTTTTTTAATACTATACTGATAGAGCACCAAGTTGGATTACCTTGATATACATAAAAATACAGAAACGTTGTCATAAAAGATATCCTGCCCTTACTCCCAATCCTTGCAACAGTCCTGTTATGGATACAGCAATGTATTACCATGTCAGTACTCCCATGCATGACATGAAGAGTGCATGCCACAGAGAACTGAATGGGGAGGAACTACAATTCACTGTACTGCTCAGCTTTGTATTTACATTTGCTCAGCAGTTATATTTGTATGTCCATGACAGCAGCTAGCACCAACTACCTCAGAAGTGTAAAAGCCTCACAGTAGACATGTTTCACGAGCTTACCCCCTGCAAAGTCATATCCTAATCTGTAGTCCTTAAATCCTAAAATCTTTATTTCAATAACATCTCAAAAAATGCTCTTAATAGTTTGATTATCAAAGTCAATATCTAATCCATTTCACATCCTGTTCAGTCCCTGACCTAAGCAGTCTTCTGACGCAATAAGCTGAGGCACAGTCATAATGGAAAAGGTATTTCTTTTTTATCCTATATTTGTCTCTTTTCATACTGCTGAACTTTTTCCATTTACATGTAGCTTGAATTTCAATCAGAAGAATAAAAATTAAATGATTCCCCTAATAACGTTTAGTGGTGAATACAAAAAAATCATCAGTTAACTGACCCTAATGCCAAGAACAACTGGGTGTATGTTCCTTTAGGTAATATGGCATAAGAACTGGAACTATTGGACAGTGCTACTGACAAGCACAGCTTTTAGCTATAGTATAATAATAATAAAACTACAACAAAAAACGTTAGCTATCTACTTCAAATATATACATGTATGTACAACAACTTTAGGATTTACTTAAAAATGAGGAAAACATTTCTCATGTTGCATACCTGGAGCTCTCGAATATCAAACTGTTCTTCAAAAATATAAGCAGCGTCAGCTCCTGCTGCAAGGGCCCCCATATTGGCCAGGTACCCACAATAACCGCCCATGGTCTCAATGATGAATACACGACGTTTGGTACCACTGGCTGACTGTTTGATGCGATCACACGTCTACTCAAAGACAAGATATTAGAAATTTTAAAATTTGAATTTTTATTTCGTCACACATTTTTGTGTCACATATTGATTTTAAAAAATTTATTAAGAAATGTATTTTAAAAGGCTCCAACATAACATAACCCAGTTAACTACAATAAGTCATTTTCATAAGTCATACACTGAACACCACACTAGCAAAACATTTTGACGATCAACACGTGTTTCATGCAAATACTAACACAAGAAATAAATTTGTCTTCTGCATGAACATAAAAATTGTGATAGTTTTCTAACAGAGATACCAATACATATAACAGAGCTTTTAAATCAGTTTGGGTATAAGTAAGTTTCTCTTCTTTACTTTGACTCCATTCATTACTGACAAGTTTATATCATCTTACTATTGATTTTAAAATTCACTGCACTCCTGACTATGCTCAAGTTTAAAAAAAAAAAGTAACAATACTCTTGGGTATGTTCTGCTCTGTGGATTACTTTCCAACAAAGATATCCATAGAAATACCATTCTCTCAAGCACTACTGGAGCTATTGCTCCTTTTTCGTTTTTATTTATTTGCACCATGCTCTGAACAGCCTAAGAAACATTCTCTACTAAGAGATCTGATGCCCACATAGCACCGATACTACCAATATTTACTACAGTTGCTTAAGAGACTTAGGAAAGAGTAGCAGAAAAAATCTCCAGGGTCATAGGACCTAGGAAACTGACATTACTATGCATCTCTAGGCTATAACAACACAAGAAGCTAGTTGATAAACTCTCACTTCCTGGAATGAAAATATTTCTACAGCAACTGTTCAAAGTTATTTTTAAGTCATTGGACAAAAGTACTTCCTTTCAGAAAGAGATTAAGAAAAGAAACATATTACTTCCTCCTTTTCCTTCAAAATAAATAAAAGTTATGCTAGACTTGGTAACAAGAATAATTTTGCAAAATTGATGTATAGTCCATACATCAGTTCCGTTTGGTAAAACTAAGAAATGAAAGTACCTAGCAACTGCATAATCTTGAAACTTGAATTATAGCTTTAAAAACTCCCCATTACTAATTACTAACTACTTACTACTATTAATAACTACTCTCCCTTACTAATTTTCTGAATGACCAACTACAGATCCTGTAATATTTGAGGTATTTCTGTTTCACAGATTTTTACCAGAGCCTTCATTCAGATAACAACAGGACTTCAAGAAGAAATTGTGAGCTATAGTGACTTAAAAAATATACCGAACAGACCACAATAAATACTGAATTGGTAAGTGAGGAAACTTAAAAGACTAAAACTTTTAACATCATAATGTTTAATGCATTCAAAAACTAAAACCAGTATGCATTTATTTAGGTCCAGCTACCAAAAGATGCATGTAACATAATCTACTTATCTTTTATTTATATATATATATTCACATATATGTAAATCTATCTGTATACTTCCACCCCCAATCCCATACACACACTCAAATGCAGAATTCACATAGACGTATTTAGAATACTGATTAACACTCTGATATGAAGAATGTTTCTGAACACTTCTGTTTAGGTTAACCTAAATAAGTTTTTAATTGAACTTCCATTGTTTTTTCAAGGTGACATTTTCTTTTACCCATCTTGGATTTTACAGTGTCCTCAAGCGCTTTTCTTTCCTGTTCCAGACGTGGTTTTGTAACTGTTGCAGAATGCTGGCACTTGGTATATGGTAAACAACAAATTTATAAAAATCCCTATTACTTGTAACAGTGGCCAGCACATTGATTGTAATTAAAAAAAAAAAAAAAAAAAACAACCTCCCCCACACACACCTGCGTAGAAATGGATTGATACTACATTGATTTCCTTCTGTTTGAGAAGACCTAAAACATTTGTAAACTCCAAGCTTTCCAAAAACGTTTTCCTGCTGCTGGTACAAGAATGAAATTTTCTGCTTTGGGGATTACCCATTTTAGATATATTTAGAAGGATTTCTATTACAAGAGACATGCAGTAGAAACTGTCTGCTATTCTTGCTTTCTCAGAATGACTGTGACAGAAATACTCAAATGGCACTGAAGGGTTTTAAAGAAACTCAGGCAGCTTTATAGCAGATACAATATAAGGTTTCTTATTCACTTAGCAGCCTGACTCAAGAGGATTAAGTTCTAGGACCCAGTATGCATGAAATCAGACTAGATGAAATGTGGTCTTTTCTAGCCTTAAGATACATAGGTCTCTCTGGATGTACAGATGTATTTATTTAATATGGTTAGCAGTAGTCTTCTGCAATCTAGCAGTCGTACATTTGGGTCCATCTATATGCCTGCTCTAGACAGACAGACCATCTTTAAAAACTGTTGCTGTGTTGTTTTCTAAGCGATACAATACCAATCACCATAATGGCAAGTGGTGATGTTAGGTACTAAAACCAGAAGGCAATTCCTGTTTATGAATGTCTCATGTTTTTTACTGTGATTATATATGGATTATCATACTATTACTTTATCTAGTCACATTGCTAGGTCCTTTTATCTTAGCTTTTTCATGGTAGAATTTCAAATCCTTACTTTCATTGACTGTGATGAGAAAAAAAGAAAAAAGCAAAGCTTTTTACATTGACGTTACATTTCCTGCTGTAGGAGAACTGCCAGTAAGAACTTTGTGTGTACTTGTCTACACAACAATGGATTTTGACATAAGACACTAACACAGATTTTTATTTGCTATTTTCAGTGAGAGAGATTTGTAGCTGGTATAAACCCAGGAATTCTTAATGCATGGTTATGGGAACAGCTTCAAAGAAATTGAGGCTATAATAGCAAAGACTACTGCTGCGGTAGCAGCGCTTTTTAACTTGTCCATATTCCACTGCCTTGACACCACCTTTTGTGAAACCTTACAGTGAGCTTGGTCAAGTAACTGATCAGGATTTTAAGTCACCTTTTATTCCCCTCCACCCCCCCCCATTGCCCTGTCTCTTAAATAAGCTTTCCCTCCTTCTAACTCCAGGATAAAAAAATGTTCTAGTCATTTTTCCCAATGGTCTTGGAAAAAGTAGAAGAAATGAACCATATACAAAATTTGAAAAATAACAGTCTTAGAAATTGTATTTACCAAATTCTGCCTTGGACTTAAGTCCTGACCCTGTATTTTTAATTCATATCCTACTCCATAGGCAAGAAAGCCCAATGCTCAAGAGTCTGATGCAGGTTTCAGAAGTTTTAAACACGGAGGTATGGTGATTCTTTCTGGAGCAGTTCTTAGGATTCCACTGCTAGTCGTGTTGTCATATGGACTAAGCTAGCTTCATGAAAAGTCTGATATTCAAACCTCTAAATCAACAGTCTTCCATCTTTTAAAATAAAACTTTCTGAAATTCAATAGATTTATTGTTTTTTTAACTGAGAGCATTACTGAATGCTGTACAAATTGCAATTAAAAGTACTTAAAGCAGTGAACTAAGAGAAAGCAGTATTACATACATTTTCTTTTCCATTGTGTCGTGTTTTTACTTTTACATGTGCATATCAGCCATACTTAGAGGCTGACGTTTATAAAAGTTGGTAAGGCAGAAGCAGCTAATGGAGTGACGGGAGGACTTGTGTCTTACCTGTGAATATATTGGTACTATTTACCCATTTTGCATCATAGGTCGTCTTCATTCCAGGGATGTAGTATTGCATCTCCTACTGACCAGGTCATACTATATTTTGATGCACCTCTTTCATTTAGCTACAAGAGCTTTTTTACTCTAATAAATTAGTAATTCTGTACCGGAGCAGGAAAATAGATCTTTTTTCAAGATCATTTCTCAAACCCCAGGATCTCCATGCAGACTTCGGCCAATTGCTTCATCGTTATTTCTATAGACTAATAATAGGAGGTTTAATAAAACCCAAAGCCATTCAGAGGTTCACTCATTTGTTTGCATTAGTCCTCAACTCAGTTCCCTTTTTTTTTTCTACTTGATGAAATGGTAAAGAATTAAGGAGTTCATATAGCAATTGTACCTGAGGAAAAAAGCTACAGCAGACTAGAACTAGAAAACTGATTGTTGAATGGAAAGCTTCAGCTACAGCAAGATCTGACCTCAAATCAGTATCAGTGACAGACTTAACTGTTTATACCATGCTTGTATTTATATGCACTTAACATTAAACCTATTGTAGTCCATAGGATTATTCACACGTTAACAATGTACACAAATGTTCTTTTACACTAAGTTCAGTCACTGGCCCATGCAATAAACATGGTATTTGTGTATAAAACGTGCTTTCTTCTTTCAGCTAAATAATGCTGAGAAGCTACATAAGATTTAAAAAAAAAAAAAAAGAAATTAGCAAAATCTTTTATTTTCAGTAAAAGCAAATTCCCTAGGAACTAATGCAGTAGTCTTGGATAACAAAATAGAATCCCCAAAAGCTAAACACCGATTATAATCAACTTTAATTAGGTTAATATTTAATCAGTCTTGGTAAAGTTCTTAATTGTAAAACAAAAATTACAGTGACTGATTTTAGAACACTAGACATTTCAAGGTCTTTAGGTATCCTGATGTTATGCACGTTATCATCTTAACTTTTAAAAGATACACGGTCTTACCTCCACAATAGCATTCAAGGCAGTGTCAGCACCAATGCTAAAATCTGTGCCTGGCACATTGTTGCTAATAGTAGCAGGCAACACACAGATAGGTACGCAAAACTCCTCAAAGCGGGAACGTGCCTCATGTAGCTGCAGACAACTCTCATAGGCCTGAAGCAGTGGTACAAGTATGAGTGATACATTCCTTGTCTTTGGATTGCTCTGCTAATGACTCCTTGCATGTGAGGGTAAATTTGGCTGTCCATTGGCCCAAGTGAGTACAATTGGTGAGATTATTGGGGGTGCATCCTGTACAGACCACAACAGTGCACTGAGGTTGCATTGGCACAATGCTCTGAAGAAATGCAGATGATTAGTGCAGGTTAATATAGAGTGAATATGAAGTGTGCACAGCATTAGAGGTCTGAAGCAGTTTAGCAGAAAGAAGACAGCACAAAGATAGATTGGAAATCATTCAACAAAAAGCCACTTAAAGAACAAAGTTTGATACGTGTTAAGAAGTTCAGAAAGTTAACTACGAAAACACCTGCAACATGATGGAAATGCTTAAAAGAAATCTTGTTTTTTAACACTATGTTATCCTACAAAGTCAAGACACATCTATTTCCACAGAGAAAAAAAAAATTGCCTTTGCCTTCCAAGGTTCTATCAACACCACACATCTGCTTCTATTCACGCAGATCACACAGAGGTCCAGAAAAATCCAAGAACATGTGCACAAGGATGAATTAAAATTTGCAAGTACATTTCAAAATTGCTTTGTGAAGTAGCTGTAGGTTTTTGGGAGGATTCCAAACTACAAAATAAATCTGCATGTGAAAAGGATTAGGTGTTCCTAGTAGATGTCAAAATAATGCTTGAAATTCAAGCTGTTTTAAAAGTCAGTGAACATTTTTTTTTTTTTACTTACATTATTCCAATTCTACCTAATCCAAACTCATTCAGCATCTCTCATGATGTGTGACAATTTTTCCAACTACCTATGTAATGACTCTCCACAAGAAAGCCTAATTACATAGTATGTTCCCGTTTTGTTAATCTTTTTCCCAGAAAAGAATGACGTTCACAAAAGTCTCATCTTTTTTCGATTTCTCAAATCAGTTCAGAGAAGCAAACTATGGCAAATCAAATTATTAGATACCTATCTCCACAGCTACTAATTTAAGCAATGACTTGGGAGAAAGTGATGGGAAAAAATTCATCCATAAGAGCTCTGCTTAAAGGCTCTTTTCCCCAGATGAAGCAGATCCCATTCAGTGAGATGACAGGTCTTATGCCATCAGGTGAATGTAATGCAAATTAAGTTTCTAAAGTCTATATTGACTTCAGATAAATTTTGGAAGTGCAACTTTAAACTAAGCTCAGTGCTAGGATGCACTTCCAATTTAATATCTCAGTCTAAAAAGCTGCTGTTTCAGATCTGCAGCTCTGAGTAGTAGTATAGCCAAAACAGAGCCACTATTTATTTATTCAAAACATTCTATGATTTTTTTTTTTTTTGAGTGGATGAGAATGAATTTTCACTGAGAATTTCATTAAGCAGTAATTGCTTAGCCCAGCTCAAGAGAGTCAGTTGGAATTTTTGTTTCTAAGGAAAGAAAGTGACGTCAAAACCATAAGGCTTCTTAGAGATCTGCGAAGAAATGCTGATGAATTTCTCTGAAAAGTTTTACAATGAGACTTTTGGGAAACCATGTTGAAGGGAAATTTAGAGCAGTAACTAACACAACTGGTTAGTTATGATATGTTAAGATATGTTTTACTTGCATTAAATATTGCCATTTCATTTGATGCAAGTGATTTTAGCAAACATATCCAAAGATTGTACCTCCACCAAGCATAAGCATCAGATAATTATATGCAGCATCTTAGCATCACTGCAGAAAACAGAAAAACACTTTCAATAAAGGGTAGTTTAACAATTCTGGAAGGTAAATGATGAGTGGTTGTAATACTTGCTTTACATTTTATTTTTTTTTTTAATGAGGACAACAGTAAGATCATAGAGGGACTACTGTACCACATCAATATAACATGTTTTAATCATTTCATATCCATTTATTATATTATTATTTAGAAGTGTATTGGCAGAATCAAGTGTGTTTCATAAAAATACAAGCAGTCAAGCAGACTATGTTCTGTTGACTTTTGTCCATTAAAAGGGATGGACTTACTGCCCCAGCTCCACATCCACATTGCGAAGACCAAACTGGATGAAAACTGAATTGGATAATTAGTTTAGCCAAGTTAATATTCAGCCTGTTCAGCTGCCTGATTCAGATTAATGTATAATCACGTATGCTAGTACCAGCATAGGGATCATACAGGAGAGTGGTCCATTTTTTTCAAGGAAACTGCATGGACAATCTAACAAACTTTCTTCACTCCTCAGTGAGAAAATGTCTTCTTGTGGCTGTTTGCTATTCTTTTTCTCACCACCAGTTGATCAGCTTGCACACCCTTCCCTTTGAAGGATGGAAGGAAAATGCACTGTCAATTCTCTGAGCATATCAGAGAATTTTAGCCTCTTTTTTCAAGTTCCTTCATCCTCCATCTCTAGCTGCTACCTTTACTTTTCATTTCCCCATTTAGTTCTACATGTCCTAAATCAAAATGCATATTCTTCCATACATTGTTATGGATTATTAGTCTTCCCATCACTGTCCTCTAGCCTATCTGTAGGCTTTGTTTTCAAATTAATTTTTCATTTTGTCCATGCTTTTTCATGTTCTGTAGCTGAAAGTCTAACTTTTTATTCATTCTTCTACTTACAGAGTAGATTTCAAGTTTAGTTTCACCCATAAAATGTATTGATAACCTCTCTTTTTGATGTTTATTAAATAACCCAGAAATGTATAGGTTATTTCTACGTAAATATGAAGGCTAACACTGCTTTCTTGTCATATTTCAGAAGTCTGATATCCAAAATAGTACTCTACTTATTTCACTGAGTTAGCAACATGAAGTTGAGAACATAGGTATTTTTATTACAGTAGTTAATTTACTGCTGTTTCTTTTCAGAGAAAAATTCAAGTTAATGTTCTCATCCTGTAATCCTAAATTATTTATTATGTCTACCTAGATACAAAAAGCCTAAAGTATACCCTATTCACATATTGAAACTTCCACCTTTCCCCAGGTATTCCAATACTGTGGAATACTGACAATTGTTCTCACTGATATTTTATACTGAAGTGAAAATGGAGTATACAAGAAAATTTACAATGCTACTCAAAAGACAACCCAAATTCTGTTCTACTGATTAAGAGTCTAACATTGTAAAATACAATTGAGAAAAAAAATCGAGAGGGTCAAAGAATCTGTCACAGGATCCAAATTCTAGTCATTGAGAAACATACCATCCACTATCATGACTTAGGACACAGCATGCTCTTGCCTAATAACTCATCCAGAAGACTTGTAACTGTGCAAGTATTTACAGATCATATACCATCTTTAATGCCAAGCTTAGGTAAGTATAAAACAGAGTAGTCTGATTTTTGTTCGTTTATTTTCTTTTTTAAATGCAACATCACCACATTTGCAAATGTCTCAAGGTACCATTTTACATGCCTTGACAACTCTCAAACAACCTAACACTGACAAACGTCTAGTAATGCCAAAAACCAACAAGGCCTCATTACCCAGAAGGGAAGAATTTACTTACCTTACTGAAAGTTGCTGAGAACATAGAACTGTAAGTAGTACCACAGAAAAACTAAGCGTGGTAACATTTTGGTGTGTTAATCTGAAAGCTAAGAGACGCTAATATGAAAGCACTGAAAACGGACACGTTTACTCATCTAACAGTGTCAATAGGAATGAAAATTATATGACTTGTATTGAGCCTATCAGTCACACTTAACAGGGGACAGCATCGCTATCGAACCTGATTTGAACATGTGACACAGGAATGAAACGAAACATTTTTCATTATCAGTCTTAGTGGATCATATTCAAACAATCAGAGCAGAAAACTGAAAAAATACTAAGCAGGAATCTTTCCTCAACATAAAAGTCTGCTCCTTCCCAAGAAAAAAAAAAAAAAAAAAAAAGAGAACAAACCTTAACCTTCTATTGGCTTGCAACTAAATCCTGCAAAGCCATTACTTTTCATATATATTTCAGAGAAAAATCTAGACAAAATAAAACGCAAGAACAAAACAAAGACTACCAGTAAAATACAACAAAAAAAGTTTTCAACTACTACATTGAAAATATGGAGATACTGACAATTTGTTACCTAATGAAGTCTAACAGTATCTAGAAACCTAAGTATAAAGCAAAACACAAGGACAGCATAAGGAAAGGGAAAGAGAGGGAGACCCTACTCTACATGAAATAACCTATAAAAAGAAGGCAGTTAGGTAAACATACACAGGTTATGAAAAAAAGGAGAAAAGAAAAGTAGGTGTCATGCACAGTCCTTTTACTCACCTCAGTTTGTGATCAATCATTTTGGAGAGATATTTTTATTTACCAGAACTGGAAAAAAGTCAACCTCTATAAACCTACAGTCTTGTTCAAGGCAATAGTTTGGAAAACTGAAATTTCTTAACTCAAATGAGAATTATATTGAGAAAAATAAACCCTGATGTTGGTATGGTAAACAGAAATAAATAGGTGAAAGTTATGTTAACGCTCTTGAGGTTGATAGCTTTTGAGGAATCCTTGAAATTTTTCAAAATATTATCATGATTAAAATCTTCAAACAAATCTACATGACAGAAGAATTGACATTACATTTCAAAAGCAATCTGAGATTCTTTTCCTACTTTACACAAGCAACATAGTTATTGTTTTTAGTTTTTTGTTTGTTTTTAAATGTAGCTCAATATGTATAATCAGTGAAAATATTTTGGCTCCAACACTACTGGATATGCATCCACAAATTATAGTGAAAAGAAAAATAAAACTGAAGGAAGCATAATGTTCCCACTGTTATTGGTTGGATAAAATTATCTCTAAATATATAGAAACAGTATTGCTTTTCTTAGTAAGTGTATGGTTGATTAATGCTTCCTAAGTGATTCAGGTGAACTGTAAACATGCATGCTTGACATGTTGTTTGTGTGGCACCTGCTAATTCTCACTCTATCCAACTGAATTTACTTTTAATTGATCCATTCTTAATTTACATTATGTTACTGTTTGTTTTTTGGTTTTTGTTTTTTGGTTTTTGTTTTTTTAATATAGCATATTATGTCTCAGCTCTTTATGTTAAATCTATTTCTTTTATTAGTAGTGTATACAATTCTTCTTATTACAGAAACGGTTACATAAATAAGGATTTGTTTCTGAACAGAACAATATTCACTTGGGATTTGTCACAGCTGGGTATACTGACACTTCACATATAACAGGGATTTTTTTTCTTCTTCTTCTACAGTGCAAATGATTATCAAGTCCTAGCTTTAGGTTTCTTTCTTTCCTATACAATAAATATATGCAATCCTATTTTGTAGTTTACAAATTCAAAGGTCCTTGTAGTTTTGGATCTACCTTTGAGATCACAAAACTTCTCTCTTTTAAACAAGTATCACGAATGCGTCTATATTGAGTAACTGTATTATTTTCCAGATTATATTTCCAAAGTTCTGGTCTATAAAAATATCCAGTTCTAGCCAATTCAGTCAGTTTTAACCAGAACTGCTTTATTAGTAAGCGCACACACCAGAATAGACTTACATCAGTTATAGTGTTCAGAGCAGTATCTGCACCAATGCTGAAATCTGAACCCGGTACATTGTTGGATACTGTTGCAGGAACCATAACCATTGGAACACAGAATTCGTCATATTTCTCTCGGGCAGCTGACAATTCCAAAAGTCCGAGGTACGCCTGTTGGGCACAGGCATTGGGTGAAAAATTAGGACAAATAAAATAAAGACAAGGTTGGAATGATAAAATGGAACGGGCCACAGGGGGAGCCATTTCTACCACGACACACTTCAGCAAGTCAAAGCATTAAGAATCCACTAAAATGACAGACACACAAAAAAACAGAAAGGATTAAAAACATGTATGCATTTGAAAAGAAACAATAAATAGAACACTCATTCATTTCAAGAAAATACGTAATTTAGACAAAGTTGCTTCACAAATATACTACAAAATAATTCCCCAATCTTCAGGTACTATTATCTGTTGTTTCAAATCATAGTATTCCTGAATCAAGACATCCTTAAAAAATCACTTTGGTAAAATAAAATGAACTTGAAATATGGATAGGAGACAAAAAAGAAAGCTTATCTTGATTTATTACAGTTTTTTAAATGCATTATGTGAGAAGAGTGGCTTAAATAAGGGACCACAGTACAATTACGACTAAAGCTTAAGAACTTTTTGATATGTGTTCTGAGTATTGATATGGTATATAGACTGGAACTTGCTTGTACTGCTGAAGTTGTTTTTTTTGTTGTTGTTGTTTTTTGTTTGCTTGTTTTTTAATACAGAAACAGCATCGCACCACGTCATCTTATTTATACATTTAGCTTACCTTGTTTTTCAGTTATTAGTCATTTCCTTGAATGCCAACTTTCCACAGAAATCAGTGATTAGTAAAAACTGATCCTAAATGCTATGTTGTGTATAAAGTACAGCAAATCAAATGCACTTTACATGAAGATTGGGTGAAAACTAAAATGGTCTATTTCTTTTGTTAGGAATTCTATTCTACTTAGACGTAAGTTGAAACTTTGTTGTACCTCAAATCCACCAATAACCATAAGAGCATTAATGTTGTTAGTGCGCATCTGGTCAGCGATCTTCTCCAAATACTTAGCAGGAAGAGTACTGGAAATTATTAAACCAAAAGAAAAATAAAAACAATTTAAAGACTCTGCAGCAATAAGAACTAATTACTAAGCTATAACAGTAAACCCAGCAGGCAATAAAATATTTCTCATTTTAAATATCTATTCATAAAAATATTTCTTTCTGGCTGCCACTAAGGAATCACATCAACTATGAGAAAAATACAGACTTGCAATACTTTTAAGTGTTAAGTACCCTAGGAAATTTTTCAGTTGAAGTCCCAACTCCCATTCTCATTCTCTCCTCAGAGCTGATACAGTACCATCAAGAAACCCTGACTGGAACATAACGTTTTTTAAAAAAACTAAATTAAAGGTTTAAAACATTCGGTGAAAGGAAAAGAGAACTGAATTATACACAGGTTATATAACATACTAGAATTCACCATAGCAATTGGAAAAAATATTGATGTTACCGTTTGGTACCAAGAATCGATCCTCCTTGACCAGTCCAGCCTCCAACATCTCCCCAGCTGATTTCCTTTATCTTTGAATTAAAGTAAAGAAGTAGATTTTGTTACACGATTATCCAATTACTTCTCTTGACATGCAACAAACACCAGGTACTACTTAACATAAAGCTGTTGGACCGAGTTGTTGGGCACTCTGGCAGCACCAAAAATGAAATTGGCAAAAATATCAGTACCAAGAGGTTAACTAACTTAAGTTCTCTTTAATTCTTACCAGTCCCTTCCCATTCTATTTGTCCTTTCTTTCTCCAGATCATAATAAACTTTGCCTCCCTGATTCATACCATGGTCCTGTTTTCATATCTTCTCTTACTGAACATGAAACATAAAAGTCTAAAACTAGGTCTTTGAGGTTAGTTTTGGGACCTATGGCTCCAGTTAATAGGTAGAAATTGCTAATCTTATATCCATTTTCTCCTTAGGCCATTAACTGATACATAACATTTAAAACAGAGGAACAGAAGAATCTAACTCACCTTGAAAAAAACAAAAGCTTCCTTCCTTAAAAGGCATCACTGCAAAGTTTTTTATTGCAAAAGAACACAAATGCAACAGCAATTCTTCTGTTATTCTGTGGAAAATCTACCATATGCTAAACATTGACCAGAATGTGAAAGCGGGATTCACCTCAACTAATTCTGTAGCTCTGAAGCACGTGATCAGCAATATTTAAGTATAAATGAATCTATCGGTTTGTATAGTTGAGAAATAGTTACAATTTGGGTTTCATATGTCTTCATGAAATAATTTACTGAATTACTTTCCATGATAGTATCACAGAACATGCTTTCTAAGAGTATAACAAAGGCAGTAGAGTGGGATGTGGTACATACTACTATACTATCCACACAAAATACTGACCTTCCCTCTAGAAAAACCTTCAAATCCATCAATGACAGCAAACATTTTATGGCCTTCAGTTATGCCAACTCTCACTGCAGCCCTCACCGCAGCATTCATTCCAGCTGCAGGAGCACCAACATTTAAGACTGCCACATTAAAATTAGTCTGCAAGAGAAAAATAACAATCTTTAATAAAGCACTTTCTATTTTATATCACGCTTGATTTTTCCATCATGCACAGATGATAAATATTGTAATGTAGGAAGGGAACTTGCAAAGCCCTGAAAACCATTCAAAACTAACTAGAACATACATAAATCTATTTTTCCTGTTTTCAGAATGCCACACAGAAACAAAAACAATTTGGTTTTTAGAAATTTTTAAATAAGACTTTCAATTTGCTTTGCAGTTTGTTATGCAATTTTTTATAATCTAGCTCAGCTAGGTTCAAGAAAAAAAAAGAAAAAATAGACTAAGTTATTCAACCATTTTCATATTATCCAAACAGTTGGATTTTGCAAAATATACTCAGAATATCCTAGAAAAGAGTAGAAGCTGATGTATTTCATTCCATCACTGTAGCAGTTAGACAGTGTCATCAGTAGACACACAAAGTGGAACAGACTACAACTTTAATTTAAAAGTATCTGCCAGACTTTTAGAGCAGCTGGCAGCAGTAAACAGGATCATTCAGTGTCTTTCACATTATCATAAGTTTTCAGATTATGGCAGATTTAAAACATTTTAGTGACTCAGAGTAACTGTTTACATACAGTGCTACCTCCTCCTGCACGTCTAATATGTGTTCCAGGTAAACGTCTCGTCTATTCAAAGGGAAGAGTCTGAGATATCAAATATATATTTGTAAACTAAAACACAGGCAATGTAAGAGAAAAGGTTCTGCTTAAAACAAGACATGAAATAATATTTTGCTACATAATGTATATTCCATGAAAATGCATTTAGTCCCCATTTATATTTGTTAGTTACTGTGTCTAAATAAAACAATTCTGTAAATGGATGTAAACATTACTGACTGAACAACGAAAGGGAGCACATTCACACAACCTAGATATAAAATAGGATGTGAAGCTTCTGTCTTGCTACAGCAGGCCCAATTCTAAAGACATAATTTTCAAATCAAGAACACTATCCTTAACGGAGCTACATCTTCACACTGATAAATCCAAAACCTTTCAGACCACAGATTCTTTTTCAGAGTTAAAGCTTCAGTACTTGCATTAAAATAAAAAAAAAAAATGTGCATGGGTAAAAAAAGCAACAGTACTACTATGAGTAAATGCTAGCAAGCATCTTTCAATTGAACTGCAAAGCATGAAATGCAAATCATACATGTATGCATTTAGCAGAACAGGCTTTAAACGATAGCAAACCATGTAAGAAAAATGCAACAAAATTTAACAGCCTGAGCTTATACACTGAAATTCATCACACTTTAGTTCAGCTGAATGATCTTAAATTGTTTACAATCATTAACATGACAAAATTGTAACAATTTAGTACTGGAGAAAATTGCTTTACCTTGGAAAAAGGGAATACAAAACAAACAAAAAGAAAACCAAAACAAATAAACAAAAAATACAGAGTAGTTGTTAGGCAACAATCATTGAAACTTTTCAAATAAAAAAAAAAACAGAACTTTTTTTCATTTATTTATTTTTAAACTTCAGTGCAATCAAAGAGTTGTAAAAAAGGAAACGTAAGAGCAAAATATCTGCATGCAGCAACACTTCTGAAGCAGAGCACTGAGTAGGCTCTAGTGATCCGATCAGCTTAGCCTTTTCCTCAATTCTTGTGACAGGCTTATTTTATCTGCTTTTTAATTCCCCTCTAGCCCCTTTTATTGAAGCACAGATTTGGCTAGCGTGGTCATAGCCAAGTACTTGTGTTAATTATTCCAAGTGACCTACAACTCCTTCTAATGTCATCCACCACAAAAAGACATAGTAGAACTACCGTAAAACGAAATAGGAAAGACCAATGCTAACAATCCTAAAATTGCACTGCAATGTGAACAAGTAGCCTGATCCAGCAAAGCAAATGCTGAATATCCACCAAAAATAATCCTGAACTCTTTGGTCTCTTGAAAATCACTAATTCAGGTCTGTGTGTGTATACATACATACACAATACAAACGCACACATTTTTAAATTACGTTACTGTTTTGGCGGGTATATTTGAAATAACTTCAATCGATATATTTACTTTTACTTATATTTAGATAAAGTAAAAAATATAATTTAATTTAAACTAGATTTTATTTTATCCTCTCTAGAAGCTTCTACTATAAAACTTTTAATTTGTAATCAAGTTTTCTTTATTGTGAAGAGATTTCCCTGACAGATTACACATTAATTTTTGTCAACCAAAATGGCTGTTGTGATGATGCTATTAGCTATCCACAGAATTTCTGAACAGATGTCAGCTATTCAAATGAACTTTTCCTATTTTCAATGCAAATTTCTGCTTAATAATGTGGAGAAGGTACTATTAATCTTTACTTAAACATCTCGTTGGAAAAAAATCGTCAAAACATAATAGTAATATAATCATGTAAATAAGGCAACAAATAGTCACAAACCACAATTAAAAAGGAATTAACCAGTGAGGTGACATAGTTGCAAACTGGTAAAAAACAGAATTACTCAATAAACCATTAATAGGGAAAAAGAAAAAAAAAACCTGTCTGAAATTTATTTCAGACACCATTTATTGACAACTTCCTAATAAATCCAGCTTTTCTCAGTCTGTAAATTGTATAGAGGAAATAAGAGGTAAATAGCCACTACTGCCTTGTGCACAGTGACTTACTAGATCAGATAACCATTACATGTGTCTTATCTATTCTGTTCCATGAATTCCTGGACTTGCCTCTGTTCCTGAGTAGTTTTGCCCCTTTGAAAGGAAAGGCTAGAATTCTTTCATACTGTACCCTTCTTTCTACCAAGACTTTTAGTCTCTTAATTGCAATTACATCACCTAACAGAAGGGATGACAGTAACCATTAAGACCAGATACTGTAGCAATTGGGAAAAGAGATATATCCAAGACATATTCATAATAGAAATTGTCTAGGAGAAAAAATTTTAGTTAGACTTGTATCATTCTAAAAAATGTTAGCTACTATAATAATCAGATTGTGTGTTACAATCATCTTTCTCCCATTATAATATTTGACTAATTTTATAAAATAACATACGATATAGAATTGAAGACAACATTTAAGGGGGTGAGGAAGAAAAAGTTGATTTGTTAATATACCCTAGGGACAGACACACATTGCACACTCATAAAAGAACTCTCACCTTTGGAAGCTCAGCATCTGGTTTTTTGTGTGACAATAATTTGTAGGTGTTAAGGTTGTTTTCAAAGCTCCTAAAGAATAAATAAAATAAACAATAACGCACTAATTTTTTGAACACAGTTACTTTGAAAAGAGTTAACTTTTTCATAAACTGATAGAAAGCATGAGAAGTTTACAGAACATGTTTTTAAAGATAATATGCAAAATCTTACAAATGTTAAAACTAAGCCAACTCCCAAGTAAGAAAGCTTTAAAATCAGTGTTCTGGCTTCACAAAAAGCCTTTAGAAAGGGAGACAACATAGTTTCCATTAAGCTTTGTTATCACAGAGCATATTGGGAGGATCATAGGTCTTCTAATACAAAAAAAAAAATCTTTTGGAAGAAGGTTTCCTTTTTTTTTTTCCACATTTTGTTTAGCCTTGACCTTGGTTGAATGCAAAGCAACACTACAGCAAAAAAAAAAAAAAAAAAGAATAAAATATGGCCCCGTTTTCAAGAGCATACCTGCCAGTTCCTAATATGAATATGCAAGGCTTGTCTATCTCAAACAAACAAAAATAAAGCACACATCAGGATCCTTATCCTGTATCAGGATAAGAATTTCAAACTCCACTGGTAATCTCAAGACATGGTACTTATTTGAAATAACTGTATATAGATAATGAAAAAATAAATATAAGATTTTAGAGGAAACATGCCCTTAAATACAAAGCACTGAATTTGACAGTAAGCAATAGCAAATGCAGCAACTTCAGCTACAGTACTAGATTTGAAAAGTGTTTTTTTGTGCAGCTAGTAGCAACCACATTACTTTGTGTAATTAATACAATATTACTGAGTAAAACAGATTTTTAAGAACGAACACTTTCTGCACTTTCTAAATGCTTAATTGAAAAATACTGCTTTAATTATAAGTATGAACAACCAATCCTCACTCTAGCAAATCAAAGTAATTTAAAAACAGCTATCCAATGTTAGGACTAAAGTTATTACAAATGTAAAACATGGTAATAATTGAAAATGAGGGAACACAGAAAAACATTCAGTCCTGTAAGATAACAAGAAAACATAAAATAACTATATGTTAGGCAAGAGAGTTTTATTAGATGGGTGATAAAGCACTTTACTGTTAAGCGACTTGAAACAGAACATGCCCTTTTGACACATAAGAGTGCAGGAGGCCTTTCCCCAACATTACTGTTGGAAAACTAATGGCTGCTTACAAATAAATTCATCATACACATCATACACAGGACTGGTTTCAAAATCTTGAATAAACGAACATGTGGTTGCTACCAGCCAGTTCATACATGACAGCAGCTCTTCTCTCTGTGGCTAGTTATCCTAACATCAGTCACCGGAGTATGACACAGTACCAAACTAGTTTTCTTTGTTTTGTGTGGTGTTTTTTTGTTTGTTTGTTTGTTTTACACAGATAAATGTTTCAATTATTCTTTTTAAGCAACTCTTCTTCCATCTTCTCTACTATTTTCTAAATACACAAAAACATACATAAACTGAATTAAATGTAAAGTGCCAGCAGAACAGCAAAGCAATTCAGCCCTTCTTCTAGAGCAAATAAATTAATGTGTTATTTGTCATACCTTCCACGAAGCCTCACAGCCTCAACAAATCTTCCTTCATCCATGGCTTTCTGTACTTCTTGAGTCTTGAAAGAACAAGTTGATTATGCAGTAAGTTTAAAAAAACAACCCAGCAAGTTGATTATCAATATATTTCTCTAAACAGGCACTATGAAATAGCTTTCCAAAGTGAAAAATGAAATACCAATTTTTCATTTTATGACCCACATTTTGTCACAGCATAATTTATAGTAGACAGGAGAAGAACAAAGTAGAAACTGACACCTCAAGTCTCCTTGGAAAATCAGCATATCTATTTTGCATTTCCCTTTTTATTTTAAGCTGAAGTAGCACTGAACAGTTCTGGTGGAGAAACCAGAGTGTTGTATACAATGTGCAAATGGATGCAAGCATTCTTCAGATGCTTCCATTGCATGGATGAATATATATTTATTCATATATTATTTATTGGTGGTTCGCAGATATTACTTAGTACCAGAGAACACACACAAAGCTCATTTTGCCCAGATGTGGGTAAGTGTTGTACACATTCTCATCATCATTTTAACGACAGACCACTGATTATAGTACACAGTGGTCCGTTGTAGTTAATGAATAACGATGAACTGGCTTTTTGCCAGAAACTCACCATCTGCACACACTCCATCAAAGGCAGACGGACAGCCTGGTTTCCAGACAGCGACACAACACAGGCAGGAGTATCTGGAGTGCCTTCTAAAAGGGCAAGCACAGCTTCTACACCCATACGGCTTGCCTGAAAATAGAAAACATTCAAGTGTTCAAGCAAGCATTTAAAACCTAAAAGCCTGCAATCATAGAAATGGTTGAGATTTCTCTGAAAGTCAAGCTGAAATGAATTCTTGTTTTTCAGGTGAAATAGTAACAAATTAATTCTTGCAGCTTTGCTTTTTAACCCTACTACAGATTATTTTACATAAAAGTGCTTCACTATTCTGAATTTGACAGACAGTTGAGATCTCCCTCTCTCCAGTAAATAATCAGATATCTCTATGCAAGGTGGAGTTCAGCTAGTCATCAGTGTGAAACCACCACAAATGATAAATTGTGAAGGAAGTAAAAGCAAACTGTGCATTTGTACCAAGTGATGCCATGAAAAGTTGCTCTAAGTAACTCACCAGAATTCTGTCAAAGGCTGAAGGGGTTCCACCTCTTTGCACATGACCCAAGATAGTCACCCGAGTGTCAAACCCAAGACGCTGAACCACAAGCTGCAAAGAATTTCAAAATGTACTGGTTTTATTAGCATCATTAGTTTATATATCTCTGCCAATGAGTGTTTTTGAAATTCTTTTCCAAAGGGACACTTTACAAATAATCAGAGCGATTTCAGCTCAAAAGTTTTTTTTTTTTTTTAATCTTAGACAACAGTGAAAATTTTTGACAAAGATCCATTTTAAAAAAGAAGACTTCGTCCAAAGTAAACATTATTATTTCACTGTAAGTGGGACAGATCAAGATTTAAGTTTTACAAGAAACAAAGTATAATATACCTGTCATTACTGATTTAAGCAGATTTTAGACTTTGTATCAATGAAGGTACCAATGAAGTAAGTGTTTCAGACTGTTGTCTTACTTTGTGAATAGAAAAGGTCCTAATTAATAGCTACTGAAACAATTTCTCTTTAAGTGCTCTCTGGATAAATAAAGCACAAATATAAAATACAACCAGCAAAGTGCATTAGAATCTACTTTTGAACAGATTTACTGAACAGAAATGTTAGTGTTAGTAAAAAGCTCTCTGGTATGGACAAAATAGAAACTGCAACAGAAGGGTATCGACACTTACATCCTTAACCTTCTCTGATGTTATAGGTTTGTTGTGGCAATCAATAGCTCCTTCAGCCACAATAATAATATTCAGCCTTTTCTTTCGTGCACGATTCTATAGTAAAAATAAAAGCATATTCATACAGTTATATAGAAAATCACCGCACAATTTCAAAAGCGATCATTATGCATTAAAAAAAATATTCTCTCCTCGCGGTTTATATTTGATCACTTCAGAGTTCTCGTACATTTTATTTTCATACAGGTCTTTTCACTGATGAACCAAAACATCTTATACCAAAACATCTTATCAAATTAATGAGGAAAGGTGCTAAGAAGTCTGATTGTATTGCTAAATCACTGTTTTCAAACAAGCATCTGCAAAAGGTCAGGAAATCCAAAACAGAGTAATTTATTACCTCTGAAAGCTTAACACACATTGAATCCTCCCATCCTTCTTCTGGTGGGTATTCAGGAATAAATACCCAATCCGCACCACAAGCTAAGGCACTGACAAGAGCTAGATACCTAATAAATATAACAAATAATTAGTTATTTATGGTTAAGATTTCTTGATATTTCATAATTATATTTGTATGAAACACAAACTACTGAAGACAATACATACCCACAGTGTCTCCCCATAACCTCCAGAACAAATGTCCTCTGATGGCTGTAAAAATGAGAAAACAAATTAACTGCAGCTCAAAAATCCCATCCAAATTCTTGAAATCAGCAGCTGATATCAGGAAATAGCCTGTGTTCATGTTACCAAACACAGTATTCGTTAGCAAAATAAAAGGCCATATTAAACTGCATATCTTCCAAAACTTATTTCATTCTAAGATTTATAAAAGCACTTACAAGAGAAGAGATGAACACTCACTAGCAATGTAAATGATGCAGACTCATAGTTAAGAATTGTAATGATACAGCTGTAGGTTTTGTAGTTGTTGAAATTCATAAAGCTATCATTTAATTACTACAACTTTACCTGGGGAAAGCTTACATTCAGATGCTATCTTGTACTATTCAATGCATGTCTGAATCTTCTCTAGAACAGCATGTCTAGGAAAGACTAAAAACGTATTAAGAAAAAAAAAAAGAAGCCTGCCGTAAAGCTGATAAAAGCTCTGCCCCTAAAACTCTACAATCAAATGTTTGAAACACTGCCATGACAGGAATGAAAGGAAAGCAACCAAGACACATGAAAGATGTGGTTAAAAATAGCTTATATTCACACTCCAGAAATACTACGTGTGTCAGTTACCTAACTTCTATTTAAGATGAGCATATATCCTCCATTACTACATGACAATAGGAATTAAGATTTGAACAACTATACATTTGTTACAGTCTTCTATGACATGCACAATTACCTTTGAGCAGTGGTCATGATGGCATCCACGACTTCAATGATTCTGTGCAAGGCTGAGTCAGTACCTATGGTCATATCAGTGCCACAGAAGTCATTGTCTATGGATCCAACCATTCCCACAATGTTAAGATAAGCATATTTCTTAACAGCCTCTTCATCAATCTTTCCTGTAAAGAAATATTCAGAGAAAGATCTGTAAGTTTAAACTTCAAAAAATGCATATTAGAAATATTGTTTGTGTGCTCTACTTTTGTAAACTAAACATATCCAAACGTTAAATAATGTTTAGGTATTTTAGGTAACAGGGTTAGTCAGAAGTACAAAGAAAGGGCCAATCAAACAACCAAACAAAAGAATCCTGCACAGAACTCCTTACACTAAGGAAGGAAACAAGAGCTTTTCAGTCCATTTCAAAGTGTCAAGAGATTACCATGTTTTTTAACCAACCTTAAAATTGATGGTTGGGACATAATAGTATCCAAGTTGTAGGCTCAGTGTATGACACACAATGTACAAGCAAAAGGATGCAAACTGGATGTAAGGGGGCATATGCAAGTAATCAAACCCCACATTTAAACTTCTGAAGACTTCTCTTCTGCATCACTGAAAGGCTCTGATTTCATGATTAATACGTAAAAACAAAATAGAAAAGCTCCTACTCAATCAATGAAAATGCTGAGTCACCCAACAGTTTTAAAGGATCTCAAGGATGAAATATATCAGCTGCTTAAGTGCTTAAAACTACTTTAGTAGCTGTGGAGGGGACTGTAGCAAATATAATACCAGATTTTTCATGCAAGATTCAAGAACTACATGTCTGTTTGTTTAATGACTATATTAAAGAAAATATTATAAACCATAATGAAAAATATAACTAATGTTAATACAGACAATTACAGCATTCTGAAGAAGAGTCGAAGTGTTTTCTATGAAAATATATATCTATATGTAATGCTTTACAAACCGTTTCTAGTGTTCCTAAAGTGACATAATAATCATGCAAATAAGGGATATCTGGTTGATATATTCTACTTAGATTTCCAAAAATTGACAAAGATTGTCAATCCCCATAGGATTTTGAGGAAATTAAACATCCACAGCGTAAGAGAGAAGGCTTTTGCATGGAATAAATGATACAAAACAGAGAGTGAAAAATACAGAACAGGGCTGTAGTAAATGCAGATTTTTTTATTTCAGGAAGGTAACCAAAGTAGTTTAAAAGGGATCTGGACTGTTCAACATATTCAGCGATAACCTAGAACAGGAAATGAACAGTAAGGTGCCAAAGTTCATTGTTCATACTGAATTACTTGGGTTCTAAATGTGTGGAATGTCTGTGAAGAAAAAGAAGACTAGCAAGACATGATGAGCACCAGTGAAGTATCAGATGGAATTCACTGTAGAGAAATATAAACTAATCCACATGAAAATATATCCTAACATCAAAAATAAAATATTATTTTCTACATAATTATATAATATTGCTGTTTTCATTAATGAATCAGCTTCAGTGCCCAGTAGCAGTCAAAAATAAAATAAAAATATTAGAAAATATTAGGAAAATATCAGAGAACAAAACAAAGATCATTATACTACTGTGCAGATCCATGGTTTGCCCTCATCTTGAATACCGCGTGCAGTTCGGGTCCTCCCCACCTCAAAAAGGATATGGTAGAACTGGAAAAGGTTCAGAGAAGGGCAACAAAGATGATCATGGGTACAGAACTTATACATATAAGGAACAACTAAGCAAACTAGGACTCCTCCATCTAGAGAAGAGATGATGAAGGAAAAATACGACAGCTGTAAAATCATAAGTGGCACACAAAGAAATCAGAACAAACAGTGAATGATCCATCCTAACAGAAAAATCAGAGGACAACAAATGAAACTAGAAACTAATAGGATCAAAATAATCAGGAGGAAAAGATTCTTCACAATCTTCATAATTCGTTGAAGCTGTAGGACTGCTTGCTACAGTGTTTTCAGCAAAAATTTGTATGTGTTCAAGGAAACTGTATACATTCATACAGGAGAAGTTCATTAAGGACTGCTAACAGCATCTGGTTCAGGAAGTCTTGAAGACAGAAATGGATGGAACCTATGTGAGTACTTATATATTCTGAATAACAGAGCATCAACATAGCATTGTGTAGGTTTGCTCTGTTCTTTTACTCTTTCTTAAACATTCTCTTAGATGCTATCAAATGAATACTGGGCTGGATGCATTTTTATAATGTTCTGATCTTAAACAAGGAGGCAGGAAAGTAATAATAAATTATTAACAACCAAATATTTAGCTTATTGTAGGAAAGGAATTGCCATCTCAGTTTGCATTTGAGTGAACGCGCTTTTCAAGCAGAAGGCTCAAAGTTCAGACACTGAAATCTGTTCGTAATGGGAAAAAAGCCACACAAACAGTTGCCCAGTAATTTTTTGAGGTCTTTTTGAACATTTATGGTATACAGGAAAGGATGTACAGAAATCACGAACTAATACTTTATGAAGAGATGCATAATTTCCCAGAATGCATGTATTTGATTTTTAAAGTTAATAAATATCCTCCGAATATAGTTTGTAAACTTATAGTTACAGCCACTCTGGAGATTGGACTAAAAGTCTAGAGGGTCTAAATCCAAGCTTACCTTTCTGTGCTAGTTCTTCTAGAAGTCCACTCCATTCTTCACGGAACAGATTGGCACCGGTTAAACTACCATCTCCACCAATCACACACAGATTAGTGATTCCTCTCTGAACCAAGTTGTAGGCTGCCTGCAGGCGGCCCTCCCGAGTACGAAAGGATTTGCACCGTGCACTACCAATAACCGTACCTCCCTAGAAAAAGGAAATACAGTGGTTTTAATTTGTAATGTAGTATATTACTGCATTTTTAAGACGGATTAATGATGAATGGTATTTTGTAGTATAACCTCCACCTTTAATTCTATAGTGAGTAAAAAGTAATGAAAACAATTATTGAAATTGTGGGAAATTAGGTTCTCAGGAGTCTATACATACAACAGAAAAAAGGGTAACACTCAAAAATTTGACTTCTTTTCTGTCCTTGGCCATAACACCTCAATTTTCTCTTGGTTATAGATGCTACGAGATAGACAATGGATAAAACAAAGACAAGTGGATAAAATAAATGTACATGGATAAGATATCTCATTTCAGGTTTTTGTTGTTGTTGTTTTGTTTAAAAAAAAATTATGTTTTTCTATGCTAACCGATTTATGTTTATTATATTTACATTACAGATAATTTCAAAGAAACACTCAGTTCACCTGGAGGGAGTTTTCAGAAAGCCTAGCAAGCAGCAAGGCCTCTTTGCCAAACATAGCATCTGCTCTGGAAGAAGTAGGAGTATTACCATGCCAAGGAAAAGCATAAGGAGATCCAAATGGCCACCTTGCAGGACATTGTAATACAAATGCACAAAATCACTGGTATTATCTGAGCTCTGGAGAACTGTACTGTAATTACACCCATTACTATAATTCTAAATTCACTTAGACAGGAAGCCAACAGGGTTTTGTAAGAAAGCACTTGCCTTACGAAATACAGTTATTCCATATTTAGGCCCTATAACGTCTTTGCCAGTATAACTTCAGGAAGCTAATGACATGTGATATTGAAAATCTAGAACAAAGGTTTTCAAGATTATTTTTGTGCACCAAAAATGAGATCCCACAGAGATCTTCTTTAGAAAATGTCAAGCAACCATATCACAGAAATTAGGCTCTGCTAGAAGCGGTATGTGATCACTTCAGTCATCACAGAAATAAAATTTCGTAATTGCAGTTGTTAGCCTGGATCTAAGATTTTGGTTTGCTGTCCAAAGAGAGATGCTTTGGGTCCCACCCCTATCCCCTAACACTTACTACTTGCAGGATACTTGAAACACTTTCCCATGAAACTTCAACAATATTATCACCTCCATCAACCATTCCTTGGTAACCCTAAAAAGAGAAAAATATTTCAAGAAGGCTGATTTGAAAAGCTGTAGCATTTCCACTGTAGTAATACAGTAGTAATTTCCACCATGTATACATTAAATGCAACTCTAAGTAATGAAAAACATTGAATTAAAAGATACTTAATTCAAATGAAATAATGTTCAAGCAGAAAAATCTACCTCTGTAACACTTTGTATGCTTTTCCCCCAAGGTATGGATAAGCAAAACAAAATAAACAGCAACAAGCAAAAAGTTTTCATAAAGGAAGAAGAAATCTGGTTATTCAATCTTAATGTCTTAACTCAAATTGTCTTCAAAATCCAGTGCATACTCTGATACAGAAAGAACTACACTGAGCTGAAAGAAAGAAAATCATGTAGTTAGCAGCTACAGAAAATTGTTATGCTTGGTTTTATTAATTCCCTGCATAAATATTAGCAGAAAGATGATAATTACAGACTGTTTTCCATTAGGTGATATTGTGAATACTGATGAGAAAAAGAAAATACAGCTAATTTTGAACCTGGAAAAAACTAATTGATATAGACATAGAGAAGAATAAAGCTGGAGTTACTATTCAAATTTTTGGACATTTCTCTAAATCCAAAGGGAAACAATGCACCAAATTTAAAAGAAATGTGTATACGAGGAACTAATTAACCATTCTTCATATGGTTAGGCAATACTGCCTAACAAGGCAGTACATATTTATTTTTAGGGTTCTCTGTAATAAGTCAATTGGAAGGTACAATAGAAAGCTTATAAGACAGCAAAACTGGAAACACTTAATTTGGGATGATCCAGAGGAAACAAAGGTTTTGGCCAGTAAGAACATGCATTTCCATGTTGCAAGCTTGCACTGGCTTAAAAAGGTAACGTTGGAATAGGATATGATAGGAATATTCTATAAAACTTGAGTCATTCACTAACATGATAGAATGTGAATACAAAGAAAACCTAGACTCAGCAAAGTACGAGTTACATGTAAGATAATCAAGTAATAGTAAAGAAACAGGTAGAAGATAATCTGTCTCTAATTTCTGTCCTTAACAAATCTTTTCATTATTTTGTATACTCTCTACATACTTTTAATATGTAACATACACACATCCAAAATAAGACATCTTAAAGATCAGATGTTATTTGCATAACTCTTTCAAAATTGAAGATCAAGCTGGGAAACAAAAAATCCTTAACCTACTTAATTTATCTATGTCTTTCTTTCTGAGAAAGTGCAGAGCCCCAGACAGAAACACTCCACTATATCCAACTGAGCTTGAGGAACAAATTACTAAGTTCAATTATCATAGAATTATTAAAAGAAAAACAAACAAAAAAAGAAACCAAAGTGTTCCTCATACCAATAAGTACTGGATAGAAAGCTTCTCCTATCCACATTCCTATTGGCGACAACAACACTGAAATACATAGCCAATAAACGCTGAACAAATAGCATGATGCTGTACCCTAACTCCACTTGTAACACAGACCAGAGCAAGCTGCACTAGCTGACAAAAAAATGCATACAGTCCACATATTTGCTCCAATCATTCGCCTCCTGTTTTTACTTGAAAGGAAAAATAAACAAACTGGATCCAAGAAAGTATTGTAGGTATTACATTAAATGCATATCATGAGACTCAACGGATGAAAATTGCCAATTCATATTTTATTAACAGATCTAAAGCATAGAAAGAGCAAAGGAATAAACTACTACTCGAAGTTGGCTCTGCGATTTGAAACACTTTACAGCAAGGCTAAAATGAGCTCTGACTGACTCACAGGACGGTTGAGTTTGGAAGGGGCCTCTGGAGGTCATTTGGTCCAACCTCCTGCTCAAACACGGCCACACAGAGTCAGGTCCAGCCTCAACCGACCATTCTGCAATTCTGCGTGACTGTGAGCTTCTCTGTGTTGACAAGCAATAACAATTAATAACTCCTCACAGTGAAAGGTAGCTTTTGGAACAGGCCAGATCCATATTAGCTTTGTTTACATTAGCTTTTACTAACTCAGTTCTGCTTGCCAAGTGGTGCATGCAAGCTAGCTTGGAACAATGTAACTATAATTTCAACTCTGTTCTTCCCTGCCATTAACAGGTATAAAAAACATAGAACTTAAAAAAAAAATCTTTCTAGAAGAGCTACAGAGGAAAAAAAAAGATCAAGTAGAATTCAAGTATTAATAATAAAAATGATTTCCATTTATCACTTTACCTATTTAAATGCTGGTGTTAACCTTGGGGACTGGCCAATTCATTTTAAAAGTGGAATTCAACATTAAATATTTAATCAAATATTTCAAACTAAACCTGTTGAATTTAACACTGTCATAATTGTCTAATTACTGAAAATTACTGCCTGGCATGCATATAGATCTTAATAAAAAGAGGAACTTGCCAATTTACCCCCAAAAATTTTTACGCAGTTTATAAAATAGCAGCTTTGGTACTAACATACTAGAACTATAAGGCAAGTATGGAAAAAAGCAAACTGTAAAAAATACAACAATAGATATTCAAAGGTCAACCCCTTTTCATGCTTCCTTCTTCTAACATCTGAGAATTTAAAGACAAACTAGAGGAAATCTGTGGGCCACACAAGGCACATACGCGTATAGCATAACTCCAGGAGAGAGCAGCAGGGACAGCAAACCTTGCTTCTGATCTTAAATCTACAAACAAAGCTTTGGGGAAAGAACAAGCTATCTTCTGATATGATTCATGTTAGACATTCTAGGCTTCAACAGTTATTTAATTACTGAGTTTTTCTGGTTATTGCTCAATAACATAAAATACAAATATCACCGTGTGTACAAGCCACCACATAAAAGACATGAAGATTTCCTCACAGAAATCCATGACTGCTGTACCACCGCATTTCCAATGCTGGCCTCTTGAGAAAAGGTCTCTTAAGCAAGGCGAAGAACCTAAAGGTTCCACAGCTTAGTGGTAAGAGCACGCAGCCACTGGGAACTACGTGGCCTGCTTCAATTGAGGAAAAAAGGAAAGTTATTTATACAAATATTTAGGATCTCAGTTTCTAAAATTGATAGCCGTATATGACAGCTAACACTTCTTCTATATGAAAAAAATCACTTCTGATTAGTAAAAATAAATAAAAATATAGTAGCTTCCTAGAGCAGCCTGGTACTTTTACACATACTTCCTACACTTACCACATTTTCACAGCATGAGTGAAATAAGCCCATGAGCGTTAAAATTTTAATTCAGATTGGAATAGACTTTGGGAAATAATGTGATGGTTTTCTATGAGGGTAGCTACAAACTGTTTAAATCCTAATATTAAGTGCTAAAAGATGCTAACACGAATAAAACGTGAAACTAGGGCAACTGTGTAGAGTAAGCATTATTTCCACAAAAGAACAGCAGAATTCTCAAATGTGCTCATTTCAGTGAAATGAGATACATGTGTTAGGGTTTGTTGTTGTTTTTTTTTTACATTTTTATTTTACAATTAATTTTAATTTTCATGTTTGTCTGTTTGTTTTCTTCCTCCTTTTGGGAATTAAGGTATGTCCAAATAGAATAAGAATTCCAGTATCTAATGTTTTCTTTCTTTGGGCTTTGATCAACTTAAACTCTATAAAATTAGGTAAGTCTTACTTCACTGCCATTTTTTTCTTATTTACCTTGTTAGTCTCTCTTACCTCTAAAAGAAGGACAGAAAAATTGAGCTGTTGTTTTATGTAGAATATTGACCTAGCTTTGGACACAGTTGTAGAAGACAGTGATTTTACAGTGCAAAAGTTCTGATGAGGAAAGGCAATAGTTACATGAAAAAAAGAGTGTACAACTGCAGCAAAGTAGGCTTCAAAGGCTGAGACCTTTAACTCCATTTTTGGCTCCAAATAAGAAAACATTGCCAAAGTAGGGCAACGAAGATGTTGAAAAGACTAGAGGGCATGACTTATGAGGAACAGTTGAGGATACTTGGTTTGTTCAACTCAGAGGATCTGAAGGGTGACTTTGCTGCTGTCTACGACTTCCATTGGGGGCGAGGAGGAAGGGGGGTGTTGATCCCTTCTCTCTGGTGACAGGATGAAAGGGAATAACTTAAGGTTGTATCAGGGGAAGTTCACACTGAATATCAGCAGAAAGTCCTTCACTGAGAGGGTGGTCAAGCACTAGAACAAGTGGTTACAGCCCCAAGCCTGTAGGTTTTCAAGAAGCAAAACTCCAACAATAACTTGGTTTCTACAATTGACTTTCATTCCAAAAATTCTGTGACTTCACCTTATCAAATTTTAGCAATTGACAGAGAAGCATGATAACTTTCAATGGGATTTTGGCAAATTCAGAAAAACAATAGCACTTCTATGGAAATTTATTATTCGATACACTGCATGATAGAAAACAGCCTTTAAAAAGCAACAAAAGTAAACATACTCTAAGATAAGTTACAAAGATGATAATTTTCAATTTATATATAATTAAAAAAAAAGTTCTGGTCTTTAAAAACAGCCAAAAGACGTCTTTACTTTCTCAAAAATATTTGACCCATTTCAGCAATCCCTCAGAACAGCTGAACATTGAAAGAATTCTAGAGATTGGTCATGTAATTAGCACACACAAAGTATTCAGAGCTCCTTGCTGTAGCAGTGTAGCACAAAAGAATTCCGGAGCACAGTGCTCCACTTATTTGCATTTCAATACACTTCACCTCTCTTTAGTAAATGAGCTGTAGAAATAAGCAGACCAAGAAAGAAGATGGATAAATAGCTGCCTTTTAAAACTAAATTGTGTATTTTACATGCACAAAACAGAAAACAAAGCACTTTCATAACACCTCTATGAATTCGAGTACTCCTTTTGTTAAATAACATTAAAAACCAAAAAACAATTTTGATAGGAAGCATTGACTACTGAGTTTTGCCCCACAGCAAATGTTTTTTGATTTGTAATCACACACATACTTCTAAGTAGTTGTAAACGAATTCAAGTGTAAACAGAATGACTTTTTGCTGAAAAAAACATTTACTGTATTGAGCAATCTGCACATTTTATAACTGAAGGTGTCTTTCAAGCTGAAGTCTAACCTGAATTTAAGTCTTCCAATAAGACACGCTCAGATAGTAGTATTCTTTTGTCATTTACTTCAAACTTGTCTTCTGCATTTTTCATGTCAAAGGATTGTTATGATTGTTATATAAGTTAATAATAGTCTTCATGCGCATGCAGTCATAAACCTCAACCACAAAATTCTAATGTCTGGATATGCTACATTTTTTGTTTGTTTAAAAAAAAAAATACAATCTTTAAACCAGGAAAGATGGCACCAGCCTAACACTTGATAAACACTAACTCTTGTTAAAAAAAAAAAAAAAGAAATTGTGTTATTTGTGAAATGGTGACAATGGCACATTCTTATCATACCCTGGGGGAAATAAGAATTAGTAGTTTAACTAGGTTTATGGAGGTATTTATAAATTACAGTAATTGGGACCAGTAATAATAATTGGGGACAAACATCTAACAAGTACACAAATACGTATCTCACTGTTGAGTGTTAAACACCTTTGTATTCTTAATACTTTCAGGCTTCTGTAAGTATATAAAGAATTCCATATACTTAAAAATGACTTTTAAATGAAATAGCTTTATCACATACCACGTCAAAAGTACTTTCCACCAAAAAAAAAAGTTGATACGATTAAAGGGAATGATATCTACAGCATTTATTTCTATTTTATATTACTCACTCTCTATGAAGTTTCCACAAACAGTCAGAAAATTGCTCAAATACAATCAAAAGATAAATAGAGAATGAATAAAAAAACACTAACCTCATAAACAAAATAGACTTTGGCTTTTACATAGATTCCCATGCGTACTACTGCACGCACAGCAGCATTCATACCTGATAAGAAAAAGCAAAATCACATTGTTATAGGTTACCTTTTTTGTGCGTGTATACTACAAACTTTCAGTGTCTTTAAAAATAAATAAAAATAAGAACAACGATTAGTTCATTCCTGAAGAAAGACAATGATCAGCATCTATTGAACCAGGAATTTGCTTAATGATAGCGCAATCAGTCCATGAATATGAAGGGTGCAGTAGTATTTAATATAATAATGATATGCCAGTATGCACCTCGGTCCGTGATTAAATTGCTGCCTATTGTAAAACAGCATAGTAAAAGTAACAGCTACTAAACCAGAAAGAGAAAGGAAATTCATTTCACAATGAACATTCAACCAATTTACATTCTTCAAAGGGGAAATTATGCTACAACAGCTCTTTTTCCTGAGCTCTCCGAACAACATGAGTATATACAGAGTATTCTGTCAGGAGCACAGCCAAAGCTCCTGACATTGACAGGTGCCACTTAAAAGGAAAGAAAGAAATTTCAAGAAATTAACACAAGAAATGGTTTTTAGACCCATTTCACATAAAAGAAAAATGCCTATATACCACTTTGCTTCCCTGAAATGCAAATTCACAGTGGAATTCTCTGCTCACACATCTGACAAACTATATTAATATAAAGTATTACATGCAAGTGTAACGATCAAACGCTTGATCTCCTCAGCAACAGTGGAAGTTCCACTGGTCCCCCTACATTTGTTAAATGAATTTCTATCATAATCCACCACTTCAGATATCGTGTTACCTTCCTCATTAATCAAGAAGTTCACAAAAGTAATATGCTAATTGCTTCTATACCACTTAAAAAGGCACATGAGATTATCCAAAGCCTGAGGACAGAAGCAGCAGTTAGGCTACACTGAAAGATCAGCCTCTGCACACCAGCTGAAAAGGGATGCCAGAAACATGACAAATTCTCCAAATCTGCTGCATTCAATAATATCAAAATAGCAAAGCAGTAGGTCAGTTCTGCTGTTAACGTAGGTGTTACATGCTCACCACTCTGGAGATTTGAGAACATGATGGCTAGAATATGTAAACTCACAACACAGTAAGCCATAAAGACCTATATCTACAATGCCTACCATTATTGGAGGAAAAAAAAAAAAGTTATAAATGCTTACCTGTCTAAATAAAGAATGAGGCTGAGGTGTTCTCAAAGATTGACTAATGAGGAACATACCAGAAAGTTCCTGAAGTTGGCTAACATTAAAAAAAGTCAAAAAAAAGTCTGCCAAAATCATGCAGACAGCTTTGTTGATGTGTAATTAACAAATAATAATATAATTTGCATAATGTCACTTCACCTAAAATCTTGAGTAACCCCATGCTTTCCCCCAAATTCTGTATTAGGAAATAAAAGCAAGAATTCTCTCGTTGCCCCTCTATCTTATGGCAGAGCATGGAAAAGTTCTCAGGTGCCAAGAGAGCTAAAAGCACAGCTCTGGAACAAAAGCTGGCTAATGCCAAGGAAAAACTGAGAACTTCTTTTGACACGCTGTACTGAAAAGAAAGTTAGCATGCTAAATTTCAGATTAAAACTAATCTATTACACAGAGTGAAGGTATCTCCTCAATTAAACAGTTCAAAAAGAAAAGACAAATAAAAGAATAACATCCCCCCCTTCCAAAGTACCCTGGAAAGCAGAGACAAAGACCTTTAACTGTATAAAATCAACCATTCTTCACAGCACTGCCATTCTCTGCAAACCAAGAAGACACAGGCACAAGCTACTCCTTTCATCAAAGTCCACCGCATACTTCAGCTCATTCTGTGCACAACAGTTTAAGAGATGAGGACAACTTTTTGTACTATCCCTATCACCGCACAGTTCTAGAAGAGAGCTGGCAAGCTCATTTTCTGAAGGGAAGACGTTCATCATCACTCAGAGACTCAGAACTGCCCTTTTAAGATCCTTCTGTTCTTGAGGTTCAACTCTGTCACCTCTCCTGTCTGGCACCTGAGGGGACACAGTAAGACATCTTTGGTATCTAACAAATGTTCAGCTTCAAAGACTCTGGTGTCTCACTCATTAGCTGTCTCTGTACGCCACGTATCTAAGTAAAATAAAATAAAAAAGGTGTCTGTGATTCCAGCCAGCTGAGGCAGAATTGTTTTGTCAGCAAAAAAGAGTATTTAATAAAATAAGAAGACATTAAATATAAACATCCACGTCTAAAGACATGAACTTGTCTTTTATCTTTTTCTTATGTTTTTGCTTTATTGGTCCTGTACCATATCTTTATATCTTTAGCATAAATCTCTTACTCTGTGTACTTTAAAGAAGGGTTCCTCTGTTCCTATTCCAAATTCTCCAGATCTGCCAGAACTTTTTTTTAAACCTAAAAATTAGCCTACAAATGTTGAGTAGGCTTACCTTTCACACTTCTAAAACAGAAAATTTAAGCATTTATTTCTTAAAATGGCAAATCCATTAACTCTTTCCCCATGAATATATTCATAACACAGTTGAATACTTTTTTTGTGAATACTTCCCAGTTTCCCTGTCTGACATGAAAAACTGGTGAGACTCATAATTCACCTGTCCAAAAAGATGGTAAAAGCTCAAGAAAAAGCAGGAACTACAGACAAAAAGCATTTTCTCTGCACCACCGCTAAAACTTTGTAAGTTCATGTAACAGGCATTATTATTGCTTGGCGATATATACTTTATTTCTTTATATAGGAAGAGAATTTGGGCATCTATTGGCAAACTCCTAAAGAAGTGGCTGGCATTTCGGAAGGGCTGAAGCATATTATAATTTGGTATCTGCAAAATACAGGTAAAACACTGAAGCTTTAGATTTTATGTTGGCTTTCTAAATCTGAATAGATTGCATTGCTTGCAGTGATTCAAGTATGTAAATACGGAGGATTTCACAAAGTCTCTGCATAACTTGTCCAACAAAGCACTGTTCTATTTCATTATCTGTGGAGACTTACAATAGCATTTCTGAATTACCATAATATCTATGAAATGTAATTACACACTTATTACTGAAAAACAGATTTATCCAGTTAGCTATGGATTTAATCCTGAATAATAAATACTGTGCCAATAAACGTAGGATTAGAATAGCAGCTTTAAAAGTAAGACACAGATAAAACCAATATTTTTTTGGTTTAATGCAAACACTTTTGCATAGAAGCCTCTGAAGGAGGAAAAGATGTATTTTGTTCTTTTGGACTCAGCACAGATTACGCTACCTGCAACTACTTAGATGGCTTTACATAATGTCTAAAATTAATTTCAGAGTGGATGATTTACTGTCCTTCTTCTTGATATTCTCCATTCAGTTGTCTTTGAAGAAACTGATTTTTCATAGCAGAGTTAGAAACAGTACTGCAAAACTCTTTAAATTATTTCATAGACGCTCCCTTCCCCCAGAAGAATATTCCTCTCTTGTGCCTACATCCTGTTTCACGTGCATACGCACAATTACAACGATGGAGTTTGAGTAAAATTAAAACACTGTTTTGTGTTTAGATTTTTTTTTCACGTTAGTCAGCTCAAACAGGCCTTTAAATAAGTAACTATAATACTAACCACGTAAAAGAAAATGCAGAACTATGCATCTTGCTCACATATCAAGAAATCCTTAAGTACCAACTATTTTAATTACAGGTATTGGCTTAAATGCATGCTTAATGCCTTAACACACGAACTACGGAAATGTCTTAACACTGTCAAACAGAAAGAATTTATTCAAGGACATAAATGGATATACCTGTAATAAAGTAGGAGGCTATAATCGCCAAATGAAAAGATAAGAAGCACTAGTCAAATACAAAACACTGAACAAATCATTAAAGGTAAATGGAGAAAATTCAAATTGTTTTTGTTAATTACATAACATTTTATTGCACATTAATGATTCTAATTACCTGAGGAGAAATACTATACAGTGTAAGTGCTTAGAAAAACTGTATCAGATCAGAGCCCTGTACTACACAAATATTTACATAACATCTAGACTACAAACATATCTCCTTCTTCACCATTTAAAAGGCATCTGAAGAGACTACTTTCAATCACAGATTCTGCTAATTATAGATGAGCTTCCTCCAAAATATTAAATGTCTTGAAACAGTTACACTCATCTGTTAGTAACTACATGCCTTATTTTTTTTTAATATATATTAAAAAGTGGACACATGTATTTTGCACATTTATGTCTCTACACACACAGAATCATATTTGCTGGAAAAGATGCCTTTATTCCATGTGATTATCTTCAAATTACGTAAGTGTTAATAAATCAACTCTACATTTTGGATGTCATAAAAGAGCGCACATTTTATTATTTGTTCCGTGGCCAAAATTCATTTTTCCAAAAGAAGTGACCGGGACAAGAACAGTACATCTATACTTCTATATTAAATATGCCTTGAAATGTCATTGGCAAGCCTGCAATGCTTCGAAAAGAGAAATATAAATCTTTACTTCAGCAGCCTTGGTCTAGGATATTCTAGAATATTACCAGGCAATCCATATTTCTAGCTCCCTCACTTGCTATCGTCCACAACACTAAATCTTTGAGTTAATCTCAGAAATAACGTGATCACCTTTAAGGACATTAATCCTGAGCAAGTAAATGGGAACAGCTCGAAGGAACCACAGGCTCATCCTTTTTCAACAGCACGCAATTGCCTTCTGTCAGATGCTTTCAGATGATACTGCTCCCGCTACTGAGACACACCTATCGTGGTTCTAGAATAAGCACCCTGACTGGAGGTTATACAAACATGAAAGTGACCTACAGCTGCCCAAATCGCCTGTGGTAGCCATTGCCAACCACCATAAAATACAACCACGTACCTGAAGCAGATCATGGTGAGTCTCACTGAGTAATGATGGAAGCATGAATAAAACCCATTTTTAGTCCATTTTTCTGAGCTGCACCACTACCATTTGTAAATAGTCCAGGAACTGAACTAAATCCTAAATTTTGAGAATTGTCAGAAATTTTGCCTCTCAAGGCAACTGTGATTAAGGTAGAAAGTACTTACTCTAGTTTACTATATAGCTGGCTAGCTAAAGTGATGGACTGCCAAGTTTAATGCTTACACACATTAGTGTACAAACTACACCTTTTTGACATAAACCAGCAATACATTCTTTAACCCCACCAAAAACAATACTTCTGTGTTTAAAGTGTGGTGACTAAATCATAATAATCCCAGCATGGCACGTACACATTATATAGTGCTTAATATTCCACAGTTGGCAAAAAAAGACAAACAAAAAACCTTGCAAGGAAGTACCACAAAGGTGGGAAAGTAACTTACACCTTAACACATCCTATAAATAGAAAGGCTTGTTTGTTTTACATAATGCTACTTCTAAATTATTCACAAGTACAACAGCAGCAAAGGCAGTAACTTGTATTCTAAAACAGTATCAAGCATATTTTGTTCTAGGATAAGATTTACAGCCCACCTGTCTAAATCAAGGCACCTATTGGGATGAAGATACATGTTTATTGCAACACTAACGGGTGCTCTTTCCACTGCATTTCCTGCTGAAGCTGGTTTGCATTACAGATAATCTGACCTTTTCTATGTCTACCTAAGACATTTTAAAGAAAACCACAGACTGGAACTTTTTTTATATTTTCACTTTTTTGTCTACGTCAGAGTTTGTAGTTTTACCCGCCCTACCATTTTGCTTTAACATTTATTTGCAACAAGTTCTGCAGCAAAAGCAGCATATTTCCTTCTGCGTATCCTTCACAGTTTCTCTAGAACATTTGCCCTACACAGAGCAAATGACCTTGACAGGGCATGACTCATTCTGTCCCTTGTTCTACGCCTAACCCAGCATGCAAACAGACTACAGGTTGTGTATCTTACACATCTCTGTCATTCAAGATAGTAAGGCTTATGAACCTCAACTGCCTCACGTCATTCGGTCCAAATGATCAGGTCCTAAAACTGCTTCTTTCTTGTTCTAAGTTAGGTCAACAAAGCTGCCTACAAAATGTCCTGGAAGACATCCAGTTTGCTTTGTTTAGTCTTTGTGACAACCTCTCTCCTCAGACAGCAACTTTCACAGGCTGTTCATCTTCACCTTTCTGTGGAAATATGCTGCAGTTGCAATCTGCCAGATAATGTCTAGATGCTATCCACGCATTCTGCAATTTGCAGAATGCCTTAATTCACATAGTGGCAAGTCGAGATTAATACTTTATAAAAGGAGATGCATCTGCCGCTGCATTATATAATCTCCAGACACGCGGAAGCGAGCAGCAGGGTTCAGCCTCTTGCTGAACACGCTACTGCTGCTTGAGGCAGTGCCCTGTCACACTTAGAAGTTAAAATGGCGATTTGGTGACCTGAACACTGCAACAGAAAAGCCTCAATTCACAGTCCCTTCTAGAATCACTTGTCAGTGGAAGTAATGAGAGCAAACAGTGGATAAAACTTGAACAAATGTAACCTGACTGGGGAGGAAAAGAGAAGCCATTTAAGGTCATCAGCTTGCTTTTTCTCTGGAACTGTTTTGCTCCCTGGCTGGCACCAGTTCCACCCTGATCAGAAAGATTCCCGAGAATCCCAGGTAAGACCGGGGACTCCCCGTTATTCCTGCGGAGTGAGGGCGGGAGGATGCTTCTCCCAGCCCAGATGACGCAGGGAGGCGGAATCTGCAGCGACTCGCAGCGGATCACGTACACACCAGAGGGGGGGAGCGGGCAGACGCTGGTCCACGAAATGGGCTGCCAGGAGGGCGAGCAGCAGGCACGGCTCTGCCCATACCCACTTGCCCATTGGGAGAGCCAGGAGAGGCTCCACCATGGATGCAGAGCGGTCCCCGCACGTTTCCATGTGCAAAGCAGCGAGCAGTGGTCACTGAGCTGCCGAGTATAAAGGAAAGAGAGGGAGGCTTTTCTCTTCCTCCTCTCTCTTCAATCCACAAACGCGAGTAACGTTTCTTCTCGAAGTTAAAGTACTTCCGAGGCACTCTCCAGGGAAGGAAAAAAAAAGGTAAATTAAGCAAAGGAGCTAAAAGCAATCATCACGAAACTCTCCCGGCAAGCGTGGAGAGTCCTGTGAAGCAGCATGAAAAGCTGGAGGTCTGAAATCTTAATTAACTGCAACTTCAAACTGTTAGCATATGTGAGGTTTTCTGGTAGAAAAGGGGAAACGAAAGTGCGGGAAAAAAACTACTTCACGACTAAGTACGTTGAGATCGAGCCTTTCTCTTTCCCCCTGATGTCCGTGGGTATTTTGTTCCCCCTGCTCGTGCGGCTCGGGCTCCCTCTGTACTTAAGGCATTCAGGGAGGTGGAACACGCTGCCAGCACGCTCCTCCCGAGAGCAAACCACCGCCGGAGCTTCCTACATCACGGCCGGGCACACGAACGTGTCGCCGGGGCAGCCTCCCCCCGCCGTGAGGCAGCACGACCTCCTTCCCCCCTCCATTTCCCCGGGGGCGAAGCCGTCTCGGCGGCAGGAGTTAACAACACCGCAGCGTTTCTTTCTCTCCTCTTCCCCACCCGGGGCAGGCTGAGGGGAGGCCACGCGTTAGGAAGCGAGGGTGAGAAAAGGAAGGGAGGCGAGGAGGTTTGAGAGGCCGTTTGCGGCCAGGCCTCGAAAAAAAAAAAAAAAAAAAATGTTTATCTTTTAAATGATCTCAGTAAGAGACAGCAACAGGAGGCGCAGGATCCCCACACCCCCTCCAGGCTCCCTCGAGGCCGCTCGCGGAGCCTCTCCCCCGCCATGCCCCAGCCGGAGCGGCCTCCCCCAGCCACCCTGTCCCTCCATCCACCCCCCGGGGGGGGGAATTCCCCCCTCCTCGCCCCCGCAGCCTTCCTCCCACCCTACTCATCCTCCCTCCGGGCTCACCCTGGGCATCGCCGCCACTGGTGAGCACGCCGATGGCTTTCCCGGTGCCCGAGAGGTTCTCGAAGAATTTGGGCTGGTGATCCATGGCGCCGGCCGGGGGGGGGACCGGGCGAGGTCGCTGAGGGAGCCCCTTGGCCTCGGGGCTCTGCCCTGCTGCCCGGCGCTTCGACTCCGCCACGCGCTCGGCCTCCGCGGAAAACAAATTAAAAATAAAAAGGGAGAAAAATATAAAGCGGTGCTGGTGTGGATTCACAGACGGTTGTATAAAAAATAAGGGGTGGTTGGGTGCCAGAGGGCAGGGAGAGAGAAAAAGAGGCGAAGAGAGCGCGAACGAGACCAGAGGAGGCGCAGCGCACACCACTGCCTCCCCGCGCTGCCTCCCCCGTCTCCGGCTGACAGCGCGGCCCGGCGCGGCTCGGCAACGCCCCCAACGCCCCGCCGCCAGGGGCGGTTGACGGGCGGGCCGGAGAGCCAATGGGAGGCCGAGGTGCCGCAGCGAGCCGAGGCCGTTACGGCGGCGGGGCGGGGCCGGGAGGGGTGGGGGCGTGAGGGGGGCTGGGGTGGAGGCTGAGGCGGAGGAGGGGCTGCAGGTGGGGGCGGGAGTCCCTTCCCTTCCCTTCCCTTCCCTTCTTCCCTTCGGCAGCACCTGTGGCAGGGCTTGGGTCCCAGGGCCTGCTCGGTGTCTGCTTTGTCAGGTCTTTGTCCCTCTTTTTGCCCTCCCCATCCCTCCTCAGGTATTTATTGCTGCACTGCAGGCATTCGGGCACATGTATGGAAGTGGAGTTGTTGCCTGTGAGTGTGCACAGCTCGAAGACAAGTGTTGAGTCAGAGGGAGCAGCGGAGGCCAAGCACATGGCAGAAGTTAGATGGGAAACTCCTATCTTTCTGCCCTGCCATTTGTTCCACACTGATAAAGCGCTCTCTTAAACTCACTTTATTATAATATCTCATTGGACCAAACCAGTATGATTATGTTCATCGCTGTAACATGCCCATGATTGTAGCAGAAACAGCTTAAGCCCCTGATTTTGTTAATTTAAGTAGATATTAATGTGTTATCCCATAAACAGTTCTTTCTGGAACTTAGCATGAATAAAACTATTTGCAGAATCAGGGACCAAGTTACTCGCCCAAAATTATAAAGGAAGTCAGGGAGAGAGTCAGGAACAGAAACAAAATGCTGACTCAAGTTTTATACCTTAATAGCTGTAATAATTATTGTTTTTATTCAACATCTACATCACATCTTAGACTTAATTCTCATTCTAAAAATACACGTTCTCATCCTGTCAACTTTCACACAGTCACTGGCAGAAGCACAGTCATTTGAGTACTTCAGTCAATATTACTCATAGGTAAATGTTTCAAGAAATAGTACCTGCAAAGAGATATCTGCACGTACTATATGCACAACACGTATTTGCAAATCTTCTCAGAGGTTAAAATGAGTGCATAATTTGACAATGGAAAAGACATTTCCAAGTAGTTTGCATACCATGAACATCTTTTCTGTGTAAGTAGCTGCAACAATTATTCAATTGGGAATTTACTGTATTATATCTGAGGAGAGTTCTGAGTCATACATTGTAACAAAGATAAACTTTTATTATAGAAATATATAAGCCCCATAAAGTCCTGCTTTGATCATTTCTGTTTTGAACTGGAGTTGCATCAGTTTCTTGAAGAGTAGCTCTGCAAAAGCTAAGTTAACATTTTAAAATTCAGGGCTTAATACAAAGCCTGTAAAATCAATAGGAAGGTCTTAGGCTAATATAAATATATATTATATTATATATATAATATAATATATATTGTATTGCAACAACTTCAAGATAATGAACCAGTGATAATATGTCATCTGAGCAATAGTCTGAGGAAGTTTTGCATTGATTCTGTTTGCTTTGGTGCAGCTACTTAGCCTATCTTTGGAATTGGTTTATTTTGCTTTATTCTTTATAATTAAAGCATTCACACTTTTTCTTGAAGGACACTTGTCCTCTTTGCTTCCAGATATACCCTTGATGCTGCGGAGTTATGATTTTCTGAAACCGCTTTTTTCTCCAATTGCCTTATGGTACATAAAGAATTCAATCCTTGTAAGTGATGTAATTTTCCCCTCCCTTGTGGAGGAGCCTGTGATTTCACTTCATCATTTATTATAGCTACTCATTGTTCTTTAGGAGAGCTCTCAGGAGAGAGTTGTATTTTGTCTGTGTAAAGTCTAATAACAGAGGTGGGAGGAGAGGAAAGGATGTGGAACTGTTTGTTCTCGAGGCTGTCTTGATGTACTTAAATATATTCCGGTACTACAGTTGCCAATAATCTTAAAAGAACTGAATTCTTGGCTTGAATATTGAAGATTGTTAGGGAAAACAATCTCATTTAACCTTGTGGGGTATAGTTGCAATGCAGTTAGGTACAGGCACATAAATCTTACTGACATGGAGAGAATAGGCTTTTGTGAGATATGCAAACTGATAATGAAGAAACTGCATATCTGAGTAAAATCTCAGCAGTTACGCTGCACACTACATTAGGTGCTCTAATTGTCCTCTTACTGTAACACTTAATACAATCAGTTTACACAGGATAGGGACAGCACAGGTGGGTTTTGACTATTCCCTGATACCGACTGTTGCGGGTAGGCAAGAGGAGAAGAATGCAGTTAGACTGTATGTTCCCCAGGCCATCTAGATCAAGGCTTCTTTAAATCCTGTCACTACCTAAGAAATCCTGGTGGATCCTTTAAAAATACTTTCAGTTTCTGCCTGCCTCAACTTACTGTGCAAATATTATTAAACAATATTTTGCCTTTGAGTTACAAAGCCGTTCATATTGTGGGTGTAGTGTCATAGATGCATCCAGTACTTCATTTAACTTCCATGGAAATTAAGTTAAATTAAGAAGAAAAAGCGTGTCCAAAAAGATTATTGCATAAGTAGTGTAGCAGAGTATAATTAATTTTTAATAAATTTCCAGCTTTTAGTACATGAAAACTGAAGATCCAATTGAAATCATTTTCTACTGCTGGATCTTTCTTTCATATGTGGATTCTCTGCCATCTAGTAGTATTTGAGCCCAAACTTCAAGTTTTTCTACTGAGCTTATAGAAGCTGTCTCTTCTGCCCAGCTACCATGAGACTTTTGGATCATAAAGTCAATTATTGATTGTTATTAAAATATTGTTTATAAAATAATAATATTATTAAAAACAGGCAGAAAACAGAGAATGGGATGGAAAGATTTATAGAAATTACGGCACTTAAAAATGAATCAGGATAGTCACAGAATGCACAGACGTGAAAAAAAGAAGGAAAGGTTTGTCATTTCTGGGAAGAGGGAGACAAGGATTTCTGTTAGAGAACAGATTACTTTATTTCTTTAATACTGCGGTATTCCCTGGCCCTACATCTTTCATATGAACTCTTGTGGTTCTTAGTCTGTCTTTTTCCTATTTGTTTTCACCCTTCAATTGCATCATTCTAACAGTGTAAATGTTGTAGTACAGCAGCTGGATTCTGGTATTTTTTTTTTATTTATTTTTCCCTTTTATAATGACAGTACTTGTGACGCTGATGTCCATAAGTCTTCCTTTATGCTAGAAATAAAAGCTGTAAATGAAAAAAAAAAAAAATCTGAACCTAGCATGGGCCAAGAGGTATAAGAAAATCTTCAAGAGATTTGAAGAAGGGTCTTGCTGTTAGGAATAGGTGAAGATGAAAGGGAGATGAGGGCAATGGAAACTAACACAGATTTGAGAAGGGGATGTGATTGTATCCGGAATAGTTAAGTCTTATAGTAAATATTCATAAGATTCTTTAATGTATTTTTTTGTGTGTTTTCCATCTCTTGCTGGTACTGATTTTGCTAGGTGGAGAGTAGCAATTGACAGAGCTGTGGAGAGGAATGTACTTAAAACTATGACATATACAGACATTATAGAAAAGGTAATCAAAATATTAAACTGTTACTTCCCAGGAAAATGCAGCAAAATAATTTTCATTCTGAACATAGATAATGTCCTGAGTCACTGTAATATCACCTTTTAGCAGAGATAAAGAGTGGTATCGCTGGTCTGTGAATATGACCGTTTTACGCAAGGACAAATAAAACCCTTATAACATACTAAGTGTAATTTATTTAAACTGACCAAGTCAGCTGAGGAAGTGGGAGTGGGAACAAGTGTCAACTATAAAAGGATGTTATCTTATTTTCAGTGAGGGATAATAATATAAAGTCACTGTATTCATCATGAAGGAAAATCACTTACTGAATGTCAGCTACAACTTTTTTTTTTTTTAATGTCAAATGGCTGTTGCTTTGAATTTCTTGTACCTGACTATTCACTTCAGAGTTCTGATACTAATTTAAAGCATTAATGAAAGTCCCAGTAAAATCAAGCAGCAAGACATTTTGATGGTACTTGAATCAATCCCTGTATAAAGAAAAACACAAATCTAATTCCTAAATTTTCTTAAATATAAATGTTCTTAATTAAAAAATAGCTTATTTTAAAAAGCTAATAATCTGATAAAGCAATAGCAAGTTAATTCCTAGAAGAAATATCTTTAATAGGAATGTTGCTATATCACTTCAAAACCAGGAGGTATTGTTCAACTCTTATTAGCTTTCAAGTGGTAGTTTTTTTTATAGAAGATATTGTATAAATGGCTATATGGAAAATGTGTCAGTTTGGTCTTTACACCAGAGAGTTTTTTCTTCCATTGTAAAATCATGTTTTCTTAAATAACACATACTAGAGTTTGTAATCCATGGTTGGTTCATTATGTGGTACTGTTTTGTATTGTTTTGTTTTTTTTTTCCTCCTGCTTCAGCTGCTAAATTCACTGTTCAGTGCCACCATCAAACAAATACTATTAACATGATATATATTTCTAGGTTGTCTGACCTTCAAACTTTGATCCTTGAAAGACATGTTTTAAGACCCTAGACATATATTTTCCAGCATTTTAACATGATCCATGTAACTGTGGAGTCCACTTCTTAAACTAAAAATATGTTTTTATTGTTTTATTGGGGAGGAAAATTCGAGACTATGCTAAGCACCACCCAAAATATTGCAGATCAAAGAGGATTTGTGTTATGAAAGATGTATTGTGTCAGATATACAAGGCTTGGAATGATTGAGCTATGCTAGTCATACATGTATCATAATTGCTCAGTTTAAAAAACAACACAAAACAAAACAAACAACAACAAAAAACCTCAGAAACAGAAAAAACTGCCCAAGTAGCTTCTTTAAAAGAAAACACTGTGCTAATTAAATGGTTGATGAATCATAAAATTGACTAAATTATTTCTTGTCTTTTGGGGAAGAAGAATACGTAAGTTTGTCTTTCTCACCTAGAGAACTTCCACATTGAGACATCTTTTGGTGCCACAGGATAATTTGTAAGCTATGAGCCACAAAAGGTACGTGTCTGGTTGGGAAATGACTAGGGCCATGTATACACGTTCATAGTTCACGTGAAAAGTATGTAGACTAATTATGCTATTCTCAGAATATGGTGCGTCTACAGTTTTCTTTCAAGCAGCATGGATTATCTCAAGATACTGAGGAGAAATCTTACCGTTTATGTGATGTGAATGACATGCTTAGGTATTTTATTGCTCAATATAAAAATATAAACAATCCTTAAAATATTGTCTGGTACACAGGACTTCTTATAAATGAGTGTCCTAATTACTTGATTATTATATGGTATTATCCTTTGTACAGTATTTCTGGATTAGTGAATCTTTGTAACAGCTTCAGGAGAGTTAGTGTCCTCATCCAAAAAAGAAAAAAAAATAAAAGTCCTCCTGACTGACAGTTCAGATTGTGGAGAAAGGCTTCAACGTACTTGGGTAAAAGAAGCAGTTGGTCTTAGGAGTGTCAGTTCCTGGTCATGTGCTGTAATTGTTAGGCCATATTATATGAGATATGAGCACTGTGGAATTTTATGTGGAGGTCACTTCTGATGCAGAGTAGATGATATTTAAGAGTTCTCTGAAAATTTGTTCTGTCATATTCCTCAGACAAGTTTGGCTGGAATAATGCTTTGGCTTTTGTTTCTGACAAGGCATGAATACAGGAGACATCAGCTAACTGCTTATGTGGATTGGAGCCAAATGGATAATTTAGCCTGAAGCTGTTTCTGATTTTTTCCCTCAGCAGACCTCATGGAAATAACTGCAAGGGGAAAAAAAATCTGGAAAACTAGGTATAAATCAGGGTTGCTTAAGGAAAGAGTAACCACTTCCCCATTTTATGACACTGGGATCATTAAAAACAAAAATAGATATGCTATGCTCCTTTAAAATTATGTACCATTTTTATACTTCAAGAAATAGATTACAGTAAGTAATGATCTGATTTAATTCAATTCATTTGGTAAGTGTAACTTCGTTTCTTCCTTAATATATCTGATGTCCTACAAACATCAAAATTGTTGTTACCTTCCTCAAAGACTTGAATTTTATATTTTATTCTCCTAAATTAACAAGACAATGTAATTAATATAATATAAATTTGATTATACAATTACCAATCAGATGAATTAAAAAGTGTAGTTCTCCCAAATATTTGCAGACTACATGCAGCAGTTTCCATGTTACTAGATAATTTCAGTTTATCTAAAATTAAACTAATTAAAACTGTGATGAATGATGCAGGTTGGAAGGTACCTGACAAGATCATCTGGTTCAACCTTTTGTGGAAAAGGGGACTTAGATGAGATTATCTAGTGCTCCGTCCAGGTGCATCTTGAAAACTTCCAGTGTTGGGGACTCCACCATATCCCTGGGGAGATTGTTCCAGTGATTGATTGTTCTCACTGTAAAACATCTCTTTCTTGTATCAAGATGAAACCTTTCTCGGTGCAACACTTATGCCTATTGCCCCTTGTTCTTTCCATGTGGCTCCTTGTGATGAGAGAGCCTCCGTCTTCGTAGCCACCCTTTAAGTACTGGAAAACAGTGTTGAGGTCCCCCCTGAGCCTTTTTTTTCTCTGTGGTGAAAAGACCTAATTTCTTCAGTCTTTCCTCAAAAGGCAGGTTTTTCAGCCCTTCAGTCATCTTAGTGGCCCTCTTTTGGACCCTCTCCACTCTGTCCATGTCTATTTTGGATTGTGGGGACCAGAACTGGACAGAGTACTCCACGTGTGGCTTGACAGATGAATAAAGTGGAATGATCACATCTCTACTTTTGCTGGTAATGCCTTTGCAGATGCAGCCCAGGAGCTGATTTGTTTTTGTTGCTGCAGCAGCACACTGCTGACTCATGTTCAGCTTGTTGTCCACCAGGACCCCAGGTCCATTTCAGCAAGGCTGCTCCCCAACTACACGGGTCCTACCTAGCCTGTAGCCCTTTGGTTATATCATCACAGGTGCAGGACCTTGTACTTGTCTTTGTTAAACTTCATCTAGTTCTTGCTTGCCCATTCTTTGAGCTGGTCAAGGTCTCTCTGAAAGATGGCTCTCCCTTCTGACATGCCCACCTCACTGCCCAGTTTACTGTCATCAGCAAACCTGGTGAGGGTTCTTTCAGTCCTATCATCTGGCTCATTTAGGAAGACGTTGAACAGCACAGGGCCCACTATTGATCCTTGGGGAATTCTGGTTATAACAAGCTAACAAGCTGAGTAAAAAAACATTGATCACCACCCTCTGAGCACAGCCTGCTAGCCAATTTCCTACCCATCTTGCAGACCACCCATCCAGTCTGTGTCTTGCCAGTTTGTCTAGAAGGGGGCTGTGGGAAACAGTGTCAAATGCTCTGGTGAAGTCCAAATAAATAGTATCCACTGTTTTCCCCATGTCCACAAGAAGTGTTACTTTGTTAAGCAGGTGGTCCAGTTAGTCATGCATGCTTTGCCTTTGGTAAATTGTTTAGGCTTTTCTCAATCACCTGCTTCATTTGGTTGGGAACAATTTCTAGGAGGACTCACTTCATTACTTTCCCAGGGACTGAAGCAAGACAAATGTGCCTGTAGTTTCCTGAGTCCTTTTTGGGGACTTGTTGTAGATGAATGTGACGTTTGCCCTCTTTCAGTCATCAGGAATATCGCCTGATCTCCATTACTTTTCTGAGATTTTAGACAGTGGCTTTGCAACAATGTCAGCCAATTCTCTTAACATCCTTGGGTGGATTTCACTTGGGCCCATAGATTTATTTGGGTTGAGCCCTTGTAAGAGGCCGCAGACCAGCCCTTCCTCCACTACTGGTGGATTGGCACATGAGTTGCCGTAGCTGCTTCATCTGCTGCCTGGGGTCCAGCTATGCCAGTAATGACATAGGTGAAGAAGGTATTGAGAACCTCTGCCTTGACAACACCAGCTGTAACTAATTGCCCTGCCCTACTTAGCAGTAGGCCTACATCTTCCCTTTGCTTCTGCTTACTGCTCACATATTTGAAGAACCTTTTTTGTTGCTTTTAACACCTTTAGCCAGTTCTTCTAGATGAGGCTGATCAGAGGGCTGGAGCACCCCTCCTATGAAGAAAAGCTGAGGGAGTTGGGGAGACTGCTCTGGGGAAACCTCACTGTGGCCTTTCAGTACTTAAAGGGCTCTTATAAAAAAGATAGAGAAGGACTCTTTACTTGGGTAGAGAATGATAGGACAAGGGGGAATGGTCTTAAACTAAAAGAGGATAGATTTAGATCAGACATTAGGAGGAAATTCTTCACTGAAAGTATAGTGAGGCACAGGAACAGGTTGCCCAGAGAAGTTGTGGATGCCCCATCCCTGGAGGTGTTCAATACCAGGCTGGATGGAGCCTTAGCCAACCTGATCTAGAGGGTGGCAACCCTGTCTATGGCAGGGAGATTGGAGTTAGATGATCTTTAAGGCCCCTTCCAACCCAAACTATTCTATAATTCTATGAGCCTTAGCATTCATATATATATATATATTGCTTTTAAGCACACCCAAAAACTCATTGTTAAACCAAGATGGTCTCTAGTTCTGCTTTCTTCCTTTCCCTCAGCCTACTTCCAGGAGGCTGTTCTTCCATAACTCCCAGCACTTGTAAGATCCTTTGCTCTCCATGGATGCTCCCCACAGAATCCCTCACCACTGGACTCTGAGCTGTTGAAGCTGGCTCTTCTAAGTACCGGCCTTTGGTGTACTCAAGCAGAACTATAAACTTCACAATGATATGATTGCTGTTTCCAAGACTACCATTGGTTGTCATGCTGTCGAGTATATCCTCTCAGTTTGTGAGGAGTAAATCTGGCAATATGCTGTTCCTACTCAGCAGGTTCAGTGTCTGCAGCAGGAAGTAGTCCTCATCGCATTCTAGAAAACTGATGGACAATTTGTGCAGTACCTTGTTGTTTTCTCAACAAATGTCCATTTGAAGTCACCCACGAGGACCAGGTTTTGTTGGCCCAAGACTTCCTTGAGCAGACAAAGTAAGGTTTTGACATCCTTGCCTTGACTTCAGACAGCCATTACTGATAGATTGTTCAAATAAAGTGATATGACTGCACTTTTTATTGTAGCTGCAGTAACCTTCATCCTTCAAAGGCTCTTCTTATTCATTGTGGTTTCTTACTGCTGGATTGAAAGAGAATTCTAAGCTCAAAATGTCTGAACTTAATGGAAACATTAATTCTGGGGTTTGAGAGGCGGGGAGAGAGCATAAATGGTCACAATGGAATGTGTTCCAGAGATTACAGGCCATCTTTGTCTCCTCCACTAACTCTCTGTGGAGCAGAGCACCACAAAGTTGTCTTTCTGCAGGACTGAGGAGACTAGAAAAGGAATTTTGGCAGTAAAGCAGATAGTGGGGATCTGCATTACAGTTTGTATATTAGCAGCCAGCAATTTCTGAGAGAGAGATTGGAAGTACTTAAAAAAATCAATAAAGTTTTTTTTTGCTCCAAATAATTTACACTTCAAGAAGCAGACTTTACCTTTGATTTTCCGTTGTTGTTTTGCTATGGTGTCATGTATAATGTATAAGAGCAAAGATTGTTTCTTCGAGAGAGCATCATAGTTCATACTTATGCTGTTTCTTGATCGGTCAATATTTCTTGTTCTCAACTGTGCACTTTTTTTCTTACTCCTTTTCCTCCTTGCTCCAGCTTACTTTCATTTTTTTTTTCTTTTTCCCTACCATCTATTTTTCTTTTTTTTTTTTTTTTTCCCTTTCTTGTTATCTTCTTTGTTTCTTTTCCTCCTTACACTGAAGATGGGAAGAAACTCAGCTTTTTCAATCTTTGGATAGTATTAGTGTAGAGGTTAACTGGTACAAATAGCATATTTCTAATATGCTATTAATATGTCAAATATTTTTTATGACACTGATTGGAGATCATAATTGATGATGAAAACTATGTAATGTTTCCATTTGTGGAAGAACGAAATAGCCTTTAATGACTAGCAGAGTAATTTCATTTATCAGATGCCAATCTGGATGCCTTATGCAATGTGGTCTGTTTTCTTCTTATGAAAGGAATTAGTAACATCTCCTTTCTCATTTTCTGCAAAATTTAAATAGTTAGATGACATGTATTTAATACTAATTCCTTGTAAAAATGCATTTATATGCATCCTTTTCTCAAAGCAATACCACGAGTTTTATCCCACATTCCGCAGCACAGAACAAAATAAACAAACAAACAATCAAACAAAACAGCTCCATAAACACAGTGTCATATGCCAGAACCTACAGATAGAAATATTTTGGCATCTTTGAGAAATTAAGTAACATGTTTAAGTTGTGGAACAGAGTTGGGGCGGTGGAGGGACAGGTTAAAAAAAAATGTATTTGCTTTTATTATAATGTTGTAAACTTACATGGTATGTAGTATTTAAAAGTATGTTTTAGATGTGCTCATGCTAAGCACATTTGCACATTTTAATATCTGTCTTTTTACATATTTTTATTTTTATTTTTTCCGTAATTGGTTATATTTCTGTGGAATATCTTAGCAATGTGATAAAGTGCTCTTTGGCTGTTTATGCAAAGTCCTTTTATGATATGTTTGAGTAATACCATTAGGAACATTACATCAAAATAATCGGCATGTTGTTAATAAATTGAATGGTGACTGTTGTGATAAGACGTGGAGCATATTTAATGTTTACAGTGAATTATCCTAGGATCATATATTCTCTTCCAGAAAAGCACTATTTCCTTGATTTCAAATGCCACTATTTGCTGCTGAGATTGAATGTCTCCCACAATCTCTTGTCTTTAAAATATGAATGGTGTGTATCAAATAGCTTTTTTTTTAAAAAAAAAAAAAAGCTTTTTTTTTTTTTTAAAAAAAAAAGTATACTGCTGAAAAACAGGTGCCATAACAACAGCCTGCTGGAGAGATTTTTCTTTTCAAATGAATATCCTTCTTATCAAGAAGAAAAATGAATTTTTTAGACAGATGCAAAATTAACTCTTATTAATCAACACCATATAAGATATTACATCTGATGGTATTTGGTTTTCATTACTGCTTTCATGAATTTAGAACTTGATCAAATTAAATTTCACTATCAAATCATGAAGAACAAAATATTAGGTTAGCTCACAGCAGCAGCTAACTCAGTTTTGTGACACACTGGAATTGCTTCTAAAGGAGTAAACAGGAGTAAGAGAGATCAGTGGGAATTTGGGAATTAATGAGTGGTAGTCTAGAAGGCGATCAACTGACTCCCAGGGAAGGATGTGCCCTACAAACTTAGTAGTATTTCAGGTATTTCTAAGAAACATTGCCTGTAGCCAGTGTAATTTGAGTTCAGGATCTGCTCCAGTGAAGCATCATTCCATTTCAGTAGCACATGGTGATGTTCACCAAACATTAATCAGACACCTCTGGCAAAGTGATTCCATTTTGCTGGTGACTGAGAGGGATAAAAATTTCCATTCTACCCCTGAAACACTTCTGCTGCAATGCCATTGTCCTTATCTTGGGATCCACAAGTGCTTGTGGATCACACATTTACTAAATAAATCAAGCAAGCGTCTGCCTTATGAAGCCCTGATACCTTACAGTACCTAGGGCCAGACTAGGATGGGTTACTGAAAGTTAAATAAGCAGAACAGAGGACAAAATTAATTACATAAGGGTAAATAAGACAGGAAGGGAGAGAGCAAATATAATATCTGTTAGAATGTTTTAATGTCTTCTTGACTATCATATTGACACCAATAAAAATAATTAATCAAGAATCACGATAGAATGAGAGCTGCTAAGAGGAACGTTCACTTATATGTTGGATGTTTTCAAGACCTGTTTGTACAAAGTCTGGAATTCAGTGTTAACCCTGCTTAGAGGAAGAGGTTGAATTTAGATCTTGTGAGGGCCCTTCCAACCCAAATTATTCTATGAGTCTATAATTCCAAATTTTACTCAATTTTGTAAAGTACTAAGAGGATCAATCTATGTAATGTCTGGATAACAAGGTAAACATTCCTTTATCTTTAAGTGCATTTACAAATAAGCAAATGATTGAAGACAAATTTCTGAACAGTTCTATTTTGGAAAAGATACAAGCTTTAGTTACTAAAAGCATTCAGAAAGTATTGTTTTCTTCTTGTTTCCAAAATTCATTGTTTCTGAAGAAATAGCTCTGGAAAACAAACAAACAAACAAACAAAAAACAGTGGTGCAGAAAATTATTTCCAAGACAACCAAAAAAACTATTGCTCAGTCTTGTTCTTTATGCTTCTTGTGATTTATAATTTCCTTCTGAGAATAGATTTCTTTTATTATTTCATTGCACTTCAGTCTTTAGCTGCTACTGACACCAGTGATTTCACAGCAAAATTTAAACATAAAATTATCATCAGAAACAAATACAGCCCCCAGTCCTATACACAAGATAATTAAGTACTGCTTTGTCTGCAGAACTTGGAAACCTAGTTCTAGTAGCTTTCCTTAACAGTAATATCCTGTGCCACAACCCCTGAAGTATGGAGAAACCTTCTCTAGAACAAACAGAAGGAGGTTGTACCTCTACCAACATCATAAATTAGGGCTAGTGAAGCTCTGTTTCTTTATTCATTCATTTGGATGAAGAATACCTGATGGCGCAGGTCTCACAATATTACTTTCATTAGCAGAATGGTACAGCTACCTTCAGCACTTGAGGTGAGGCAGCACCAGCACAGAGCAGAGCAGGACCATTGCTTCCCTTGACTGGCTAGCCACACAGTGCCAGGGTATGGTTATCTCTCTGGCTGTCAGAGTTCACATATTCAGCTTGCCATTGACCAGAATCCCAGATCCCTTTCTGCAGGGGTTGTGTGTTAACTCCTTCAGAGGCTCTCATCCTGTAGTTGACACTATTCCTTTCCATGCAAGAGGCCACTGTCTGTGCTGCTGTGGATGAACAAGCGATATCATCTTGCTACAGTCAGGGCAGCAGTGAAAATGAAACCGAGGATAACTTGAAGGGTAGGTCTGACAGCGCTGCAGCCAAGTCTGGAGCAGCGATGCATTGCATGGCACCAGTGAGTCAGCAAATATGTGGACAAAGCTTAACAGGAAAGACATGATCTGTTGGAGTCAGAGACAGCTGAGCACGTGTCCAGCACAAGGATAGCAGTAAGAGGGCATATGGGAGAGATTTGTCTTCTGTTAATTTACAATGGAGCTAATTCACTTTTACAACCATTCCACCCTTGTAATGAGATAGCATTGTAATGTCTGCAGTATAGGCAGTGCTCTGATGTGGGTTAGGACTTCAAGTGAAACGTCATTTGCATATGATAACAGGCACTTACCTGAAAGCTATAAAATATTTTTTACTGTTCCTTTTCCTCTTTGGCATCTGCAATACAAGTGCAATTCAATACGATCATAGTAGTTGGAGGTAGAAATAGTTGGATAAGCCACCTATCTGATAACACAATACCAAATTATTTTGCAAACTTTATTTTCTAGTAACTTGCTATTTCATTAGCAAGCACAACTGTTAAAACTGACTGATATCTTTCATCCCCATGTTTACTACTACTTTGAGTTGTTATTCAGCCAAAATACTGTTTATTGGTTAGTGCTGATGTGCTTTGTATCTTTTTTGCATTGAATGGTAAGTGATTTTGCTAGACCCTTAGAGTTCAAAAAATTCAGTGATTTGGTTCACCATATTTTTAACAGCATTAGCAGCTACTGAAAAAAAAAATATCTCTCAAGCATAAAGAATTAAGCAGTCTATGGTCAGATATGTAACGAAGCCAGTGAATAAGAGAAACAAATAGTATTATATTTTGCATTGTAAGGCATTTTATACGAAATATTCATAAGTTGTGAAATAAAAAGCTTCTGGACTTATGGCTGAAAACGAAATCTAAGAGTACAAAGGCATGAAAAAGTATTAATTGTGATTTAATGAAATGCAAGGACAGGAAAGGCAATTTTGAAAGAGCTTTTCAAATTAGTGTAAAATACTTTAGTATATAAAGCTGTTAACTTCTCTACCATATACACTATATGCATCATTTTGCTATCTTATTTGTAAAGACAGAAATATGTAGAACATCTTAATTCTTTCTTTATTTATTTGCAAGTTATCAATTAAATTAAACTTGGATTTATCAGATAAGGTTTTTTTTTTTCCCTTCAGTTACATCTGAATAATTCACCAAAACAAATCAAGATGCTTTTCAGACAAACATTTAAGACTGTTTTTTAGCCAATACCAATCAAGCTATATATCACAAAGCAGGTGTTATATATTATTGAAAGCACAGAGACTTCTATATTCAAAGAGTATCTACCAACCAACTTTCATAAGGATGCAAAAACCTTACACATCACTTGAAAAATACCCTAATGTATTAATGGCTTGAGAGAAGCGGGTAGCATTGCAAAGTGCTAATGTATTGAGATAGAATGAGGGCACTGTGATGCACTTATTTGGGATATTGTGTTGGATGACACTTTTTGTTTCTATTGCTGTATTATGAACAGCAATATGTAAATTATGAATACATCTTGATCAGATCTAGTAGCTGCTATGGTCTTATTTCCCCTTCTTTATATTTGAATCATAGAATTTTTCAGGTTGTAAAAGACCTCTAAGATCATCATTGTACCCAGTACTAAAGTCTACCACTAAACCATGCTACTAAATTCTAAATCTACATCCACCACTAAACCATGCTAAGTTCTAAATCTACATGTTTCTTGAAGACCTCCAGGGATAGTGACTCAACCACTTTCCTATTCCAATGCCGCACAACACGTTCAGTTGAATTGGGTTTATATGGCAAGGTTTTGGTAGCAGGGGGCTGCAGGAGTGGCCTCTGTGAGAAGAATTCAGCAGCCACCCCATGTTAGATAAGGGCCAGCTCCAGCCGGCTCCAAAGGGACCTGCTGCTGGCCAGAGCCACGCCAATAAGCAGTACTGTTTGTGCCTCTGGGAGAGCAGATTTAAGAAAGGGGGAAAAAAATAAAAACTGCTACACAACAGCAGCTGGGAGAGCAAGGAGTGAGAACCAGCCCTGCAGCCCCCAAGGTCAGTGCAGCAGGAGGGCAGGAGGTGCTCCAGGCACGCAGCACAAGTTCCCCTGTGGCCTGTGGAGAGGCCCCTGGTGGAGCAGGCTGTCCCCCTGCAGCCCATGGGTCCCACATGGAGCAGATCTCCACGCTGCAGCCTGTGGAGGAGCCCCCGGTGGAGCAGGTGGATGTGGCCCGGAGGAGGCTGCGGCCCATGGAGAGCCCCCGCAGGAGCAGGGGGGCTGAGGGGAGCTGCCACCCATGGGGGACCCGTGCTGGAGCAGTTTGTTCCTGGGGGATGGACCCCGTGGTACGGAGCCCTGTGGGAGCAGTGCTTGAAGAGCTGCTGCCTGTGGGCAGCCCCCACAGGCTCAGTTCGGGAAGGATGGCATCCCGTGGGAGGGACCCCGTGTGGAGCAGGGGCAGAGAGGGACGGTGAAGGAGCTGCGGAGAAAAAGCGTCAGGGACTGACTGCAGCCCCCATTCCCTGTTCCCCTGTGCCACTCAGGGGGAGGAGGTGGAAGAGTGTGGATGGGAGGAAGGTGTTTTTAGTTTGTTTTCTTAGTTTCTCAGTGCTTTAGCTTGTTAGTAATAGGTAATAAATTTTATTAATAGGTAATAAATTTTATATTGATAAATTTATAATAATGAATATATAAATAAATAGGTAATAAATAGGTAATAAAATTTATATTAATAGGTAATAAATTTTATTAATCTGCTTGTGTTGAGTCTTTTGCCCATGATGATAATTGTTAAGTGATCTCCCTGTCTTTATCTCAACCTTTGAGCACTTTCCAGGGGAGTGTGAGAGCAGTTATGGTGGAGCTCTGCTGCCCAGCTGAGTAAAATCACCGCATCAGTAAAGAAATTTCTCTTAATATCCAACCTAAAACCTCCCCTGGCACAACTTGAGGCTATTTCCCTCCATCTTATCACTTTGTGCTTGGGAGAAGAGCCCGATCCCCACTTCGCTACAACCTGCTTTAAGGTGATTGTAAAGTACAATAAGGTCTTCCCTGAGCCTTCTTTTCTACAAGCTCAACAGCCCCAGCTCTCTCAACTGCTCCTCATAAGATTTGTTCTCTAGACCCTACACCAGCTTCATTGCCCTTGAATTGAGTGTGGGCTCTCTTGTTCTTAGATGAAGTCCAGCTATAAGATAGCACTTGCATGAAATCAGAATGAGCTTTACCCTAGTAAGGAACTATTGGTTGTTTTCCTGATTACTGAAAAGATTAAATTTGTATTCTAGAGGATGAAGAAGGGTTAAATGTCTATGAAATATATTAATCTGTGTAACTTTCGTATGTATAGCCTTTATATACCTCTATTTATATGGAACTGTCATAGAATTAAATAGTTTGTAAAGTTCCTCTGATAGGTACAAGGGAACTGCCTTAGTTATGGACCAGAAAATGATAAGAATTGTATGCAGTTGGTTTCAGCTTAAAAACATGTTAATCATCAGAGGAGTTTAACACTACCAAGTAGCATTGAAGTAATTATGGTGAGTATTGCATCTGATTGAAAATGTTTTTTTCTAAGAACCCTCTTCTGTTTTCATTTGACATTGTTCCTTTTGTGTGTGAATAGTAACAGATTTATTACTAGTGATAAGTTAAGGATACTTTTTTTTTCTCCTTTTTTTCTTTTTTTTTTTTTTGTAAGAAAGGCTGTTTTTGTCAGTGACATAAATACATAAATTTAGGCCCTATGTTATTGATAACTGTTTTATTTCTTCTTGTATCTAAATCTATAAAATACATTATGTTCGTCTAAAAGATTCTGCTGTATTCAGTCCTTATTCCTTTCGCTGAAGGCTACTTAAACATTTTAAGCAGTATTTCTAGTACACTTGGCCACTGCTTTTTCCTAATTTTGGTGTCAATGACCTGGACCACCATCCATGTTCTTGACCCTCTGGAATCACTCCAGGGTAGGTTCATCTTCAGGTCACCTTGTTCATTTGTAGCACTGATTATATGTAAAATGTGACAAGAATTGCATAGGATATAAATAGGATGATAGTATCATATTGTCAGGTTTTATTTGCTTTGCCTCCTGTGTTCTGATTGTGAATGTCCTTTCCAGTAATAATCTATGGCATGTACATACATGTTCAAAAATTTCTGTATACCACAGCTTTATATTTCAATGGACTTGCTTGAAATAGTTTCCAAATGAACTTAAAATAAGTATGGTTCTCATGTAGATATCATTCTTAAAAATATAAAAGTCACATATGTTTTTTTTTCAAGGACTTGGGAGTCTAGGAATAAACTTTCTTCTAACAGAAAACAAGAATTGAAATGTGAGAAAATACCATATAATGGTCAAGTAAAAATTAAATTAATATAGTGTTGTGTTTTTATCAATAATTCACATTTGGGGGCTAAGCTCACTGATTAAAAAAAAAAAAAATCAAACCTTTCTTTGGCATAAATGAAAACTGTTCCCATTCACAGGGTTTTTTTTAAGCTACTGTAAATCTAGAGCAGGCTGTTGCTTAGATTGAGAGTATAAATAATTAGTGTTTCCATTATCTATCTGATGTGTAATATTCTCTAGCAATTTGACCAGTGTTGTCTGTATAGTTTCTTAAAGGTAAGTTGTGATCCACAAAAGAAAAACTTGAACAATGGTTAAATATGAGGAGGACTGGCTGAAGTAATATTTTCATTCTAGCTAACAACATTAACAATTCCATGACAAAAGAGAAGAGTCTCGTATTTTTGTATAGATACTGAGAGCCATGCCAGCTTCACGTCTGAGTCTAGAAAGAATCTGATAATCTGCTCTGCCAGACAAAAGTTAAAAGTACTCTTTTGCATTAGACTCTCCAGTCTAGGGGAGAAAGCTGGAGTTCTAGGTAAGCTTGACATTTCCTGTGAGGCTGTCTTATGAACTCAGATTGCTGATGACAGAAACTTTTTCAAGACTCAGAGCTGCAATAAACAGACTATGTAATCCTGCCTTTTCTAATTTTTATTTTATTTTTTTCTCCTTGATATGCAGTTGTGGTACATATGGGGAAAATGCATGTGAAGCAGGAAAAAAGATGGTGTGAAAATCAGAGTTATAGAATGGTTTGGGTTGGAAGGGACCTTAAAGATCATCTAATTCCAACCCCCTGCCATGGGTAAAGACAACTCCAACTAGATCAGGTTGCTCAAAGCCCCCATCCAACCTGGCCTTAAACACTTCCAGGGATGGGGCATCCACAACGTCTCTGGGCAACCTGTTCCAGTGCCTCACCACCTTCATAGGAAATAATTTCTTCCTTATCTAAATCTCCCCTCTTTTAGTTTAAAGCCATTCACCCTTGTCCTATCACTACATTCCCTGACAGAGTCCCTCCCCAGCTTCCCTGTAGGCCCCCTTTAGTACCAGAAGGCCTCCTCCATAAGGTCTCCCCAGTGCCTTCTCTTCTCCAGGCCAAACAACCCCAGCTCCCTCAACCTGTCTTCATGGGAGAGGTGCTCCAGCCCTCTGATCATCTTTGTGTCCCTCCTGTGGACTTGTTCTAATATGTCCATATCATTCTTGTGCTGGTGGCCCCAGAGCTGAATGCAGCACTCCAAGTGGGGTCTCATAAGATCAGAGCAGAGGGGGAGAACCACCTCCCTTGCCCTGCTGGCCACACTGCTTTTGATGCAGCCCAGGGTATGGTTGGCTTTCTGTGCTGCAAGTGCACATTGCCGGCTCATGTTCAACTTCTCATCCACCAACACCCCCAGGTCCCTCTCCTCAGGGCTGCTTTCAGTCCATTCTCCACCCAGTCTGTATTTGTGCTTGGGATTGCTCTGGCCCAGATACACAACCTTGCAATTGACCTTATCGAACCTCCTGAGGTTCACACAGGCCCATCTCTCAAGCCTGTCCAGGTCCCTCTGGATGGCATCCCTTCCCTTCAGTGTGTTGACTCCACCACTCAGCTTGGTGTCATTGGCAGACAGAACCAGACAGGAAAGAGCTTTTACCATGAAGTGCAGCCTTAATGTTGCAGGATTACTCTTCAGTTTGTCAGAAACATCATTACCTAAGAAGAGTTTCCGTTAGAAGGAAAAAGTGTGATATTCCAAACCAGTGACAGCAAGGCTATTAACTGTAGCTTGTATGTTTTCTCAAGATGTAGAAATGTAGAAAAGTTGCAGTATTGTTGTGAATGAAGTAGTAGAACTAAATTGGAAAGAGCAATGTATTTGTCATAAAATCCTAAAGATCTTTTTCTCCGTCTTAGAATTTTCTAAACTGAACACTTTGATTTAGGATGGTCATGGTAATAATATTGTCACTTGTGTATATTGTTAAATTCCAATAAACCAACACAATATTAGCCCTTCATCAAAGCACCATAGAATATTAGAGTTTTGATATATAATATAGAATCTGGTTCACGCTTAAGCTCCTTAGGCTAAATGGCAAATTCTCCATCATGATCATTGGAGAGAAAGAAAGAGGTTTCTCCAGAGTGTGATTTGGAGCAACTACTTTTTTTTTTTTTTTTTTTTTCCGACTAACTACAGATAGCTTCCCTCATATGTAGTAGTCCTTGCTATACCATATTTTTTCTCTTGTATGTCTTAGAGTAAAGATTATTTAAAATGACAGTGCAAGCCTCCTTCCTTGCTTGTGCTGTGGTTAGCTCAGAATGCTCACAGCACTCGGGTCTTTGAACTAAAAGCCCTGCATTCTCATTAAATTATAGAAACTGGTGTGTAGTGCTCATTTCTCCTCGTTTTCAGCTGTAAGTTCATGATATAAAACTACTAATGTTTTCCTAATGTTGCCTGAACAGCTTGATTACTGTGGCTTGATAAAGTCACCAGCAGGCAAAAAGTTCCCTCTACATGACTTTGTCTCATGCTGTTCTTCCATGCCACTCTTAAAATGCCTCTGAGCAAAGCAAATGTTTGAAAACTTCAAACTTTAAATAACTAGTGTATATTTTGTTTGTCATATGTTGATGATGACATAAGTGCCTGAATTTTCACTTGTGCCTGCTATTCTTGCCATTACCATATACCACCAGGTTCCTTTCTATTGTGTAATAGCTGGGTCAAGGACAACTACAAACTGTTAACGTACTGGATACACTGAAGTATGCGCACTGAATCTGACTGACAAACCCAGTGATATAAAGTGCTTCATTAAATTAATTAGTTCAGGCTATGAAGAGGGGACTGCTAGAATTTTAATGTCTGGCTATCTGATTCTTTTTCCATACTGTATACATTCTGCTTTCTATATTTACCTCATAAATGCATTCATATTGAAATATTTTGAAAAAATGCACTAAATAAAACAGCATAGGTTTAATCCTGTAACTTCATGAGATGAAGTGTAGACTGTTTAACATGGTCATTCTTTCATACCTTTATATATCTTTCCTTTAAAAATCTTTCTCCTACCTCTCCCCATTTTTCTCTTAATACACAATGTGTTAGAAGATGCTGAGTAATTTTTCTCTTTTGCCAAGACATAAAAGGCTTTAACATTTCTAATGCTGTTTTCCAGGGGAAAAAAAAAAAATAAAAAAATCCTCATGATAGTGAGTTATACATTGATATGTATTTTTTTTTGACTTGTTTTGTATTTGTACTATATAAAATTGGGATTGTTGTTGATCAGCTCTTCACTGCCTAAGTGAAGAACTGATAGCGTTACCTCTACCCCAAGTTTTTATCATATTATTACCAAAAGTTTAAAAGCTAGCTCAGGTAATTCTGTACTACCTTGTGCTGCATAGAGATATCTTTGAAATTGTCCTTATTCAAGCCCTTGTATCTTCTAGTCCAAACTTTTTGTCACCAGTCACCATCTGTCACAGACAGTGTATTGCAGCCATGATTTGTGATTGTTTTCCTGTAAATAGAAGATGGATGTCTTCATTTCATATGTTGCTTTAATTTGATAGCATATCTGTGAATACACAGAAAATTATGTTCCTGGGGAAAGAATACAAGTTGTTCTATTCATTCTAACAGCTAAGAAGTTTAGAATTTGCCAATTTTTCTGTCAGGAATTAAAGTGTCTTTGGCTGCTGCTTGGAACTCACACTAGAGCTGCTGGATTCCTAAAGATTTCCTAATCACAGTAAATCTTCCTCTGTGCTAGGATATTTGGGTAGATATTGTAAAATGTTGCATTCATCTAATGGTTCATTAGCCGAGGCTATAAAGTACAGTGCATCTATTAACTCCTTTATTTTTGTGAAGTTGTTTTTCTGTACTTACATTTTCTGCATTGCATATTTTAAGTAAATGTTGTCCTTTCTAATCTGATTAAAATAGATTGTGGCTGTTATTAAAATAAATACTCGGACAGATGTATTGGCATAATAATCCTACCCTCCTACCTGACCTCAGTTTACAAATTGATAATCTTAAGTAATAAAACTATATATATTTATACATTTCTTTTCAAGAAACTCATTCAGAAGGTAATGAAAAGACTTTTTTATTATTTGATTTATTTAACTATTTAATGTCATCAGTATATATAATGTGTTTACACTGGCAATGCACCTTCCATCATAGAAAGTTTGGATCCATATTCAAACTACTGTAACATATATTAATATTTTTCTTAGAATGTTGCTAGAGACAAAAGCGCTTCTTCAGTTCAAAAATGTGTGATTTTTTTCTGTTTTTCATTATTGTAATTTGTTATTTGTCTCAATTTAATTAATTCATTTAAAAAGTTGGATTTTTGTATTGATAACTGTGTGACTTCAAGGTATTAATTTTCTGCTGGAATATTGCGCACTCTCTTTGCACGCTGATCTGTGATGGAGGTCTCAGCTGAGGGAATAATTTCCAAATTAAGTGGCATATGAATATGCTATAAAAGGTGACCAAAGGATGAACCTGATGACAAAATAGTAGATCCTTAGATAATCTTGAAAATGTTAATCATGTGAGATCTCTCATTTTTATTTGTAAAAGATAAGTTATTGCTGTTGTTGCTTTTCCAAACTATTTTTGAAATCAAGAATTGATGGGATCTTTGTAATTTAGGAAAGTAATTTTTAAGGGAGGTACTAGGCTGCCCATGAAGACTTGAACCAGGTTAAAAAAAATAAATAAAAAAAAATTTAAAGAGTCATGAGGAAATAGGACAGATGTGATATTACAAATATTTTCAGCCTTTTTGTCCTTTCTGAAGTCTAGACTAGGTATAAATATTACAAAGTATTGCAAAGTGTTCTTCTGATCTGCTTTACCATCCTGATCTGCTTTACCATCTACATTTCTCTAAAGACGTAAATTCTAATCCAGTACTCAGAAATCTTACCTCACTGGCTTACCAGGGCTTACCTCACTGCCAGAAGATGGTAAGAACATTGTCTGAACTTTTCATTCATTCATTGTTCATTCACTTCTACAAGCTTTCACATGATCAGTGACCTTTTTGGACAAATGTATATACAGTGCTGCCAACACATATCAGATACTGATATGATACATTTAAAGGTGTTTTGCTATTTAGGACCTTGTCTACATAATGGATTTTTTTTTTATTTTTTTTTTTAAGATACAAAATTTACATGTGGATGATCAAAATGAAATGTAAGAATTCTCCATGAACAATTCTGGAAACCTGGAGGCATGACACTGTGGAAACATGCATATCTTTCCACGTGTGAACAATTAGGTATCCTTGTAATTGCAGCGATTAAAAGTGCAACAGTGTAAATTTGTAGTATTGGAAAAACATTAGGCTGACGTAAGTTCATATTTCCATCATTTAATGGATGAACTATCAAATCAAGCAGTGTAACTGATATGCTCACTGTTTAGCCTGAATACAAGGTTTTGAGGGCCATATCTATGACATCTATTTTATGGAAAAAAAATTAATATATATATATGTTTACTAAAACCAATAAATATTGACATATTTACATGTTCTTTTGCATCTTTTTTATTAAGACTAATGTTATTATAAGTAGTTTAGAAAAATACTTTGACAAAAATATCTTGACAAAAATAAGTTAAGCGATTTAAAACCTTAAATAGGAACTACGTGTATACTACTTCCTTTAATTTTTAGAAACATAGGATAATTTATCTTAATGTGATCCTCAAATTATTTGATTGAAACTGACATTCTTATTGTGTTGACCTTCTCTTGAAAGAGTAGTTTTCAATTCTTTGAAGTAACTCTCTGGATTGTGCGTGGATCTCTTGCCAAGTACAGTGATCATTTTTCTGTGAAGAAAATATTATTAAAAAGCTTATTAGTTGTTCTGTAAAAGGTAACATCCATTACTATGGAAAATAAAATATAAGTTGAGAAACAGCATGCTTACCTTGGCCACCAACTTATCCATTTTTTTGAAGCAGTCCTTTACTATGGATTCATGGATAATGTTAAGTCCAGACTTCAGCTGTTATTTTTAATGGAAAAGAAAAGAACCTATTAATCTGAACAGTGAGAAGTAAATAGAAGTTCAGCATGACTCAGTAAAACTGATAGAAATTGTCACAGCTGAAAGCACTGTAGTGCTTCTGTCATATGCAAGCCCACTGAAGGGGTTAATGCTAAAGGTAGCATGTTGCACACATTTGCTATGTCTATGAAGAGATCAGAAAATGAATTCATCAGTGCTCAAAACAAGGTAAGGGCCTGTGGATTTTCCTTCTTTTGTGACAGTACTGTGTTTATATATATATATATATATATATTTTTTTTTTTTAAATAAAATTAGCTTCAGAATAACTGGTGGTCATTTGACATACTATGTCATGGATGTAGCTGTTTATGTTTATTCATTAAAAAAAGAAAACATAATGTGTTTAATTAAGGACTGATTATTACCTGTTGTTATACACAAGTTGTCCAAGAAT